>NC_066593.1:435000-735000 GCF_905475345.1 Vespula vulgaris | reverse complement strand
ATGATGCAAGAGACGCGCTCCGTTACTACCACGTGTTTTCTCGACTCTTCGTTGACTCCACGTCGACGATCGTTGTCGTCTCATATCCGTGTGACTCATCCGAAGACGATACCGAACCTCTCGTATTTTCGTACGACCGTCGATTGCTCTCTCCTCCCCTATCTCTCTTTTCTCAATGATATATATATATATATATATATATGTATATATCTTTTGGCGTCGATATATCAAGCCTCGATAACAACGCTTCTTCCTTCGCATCTTACGTGAGCGATACGCATCTAGATCAGGGACGCCACCGGTTGATAACCACTGACCTTCTCGAACATTCGAAACCTACACACATGTACTCGGCCGTTGTCTATATACGCCGTCCTGCCTACGTGCTACGAGCCACGATTGAGGCGAACGATTCCAGCGTGGCGACTCGCGGAAAATTTGCTCGAAATTCTACTCGTATCGTTCTCCCTGTCTTTCTCCCTCTCCCTCTCTCTCTCTCTCTCTCTCTACCTCTCTATCCGTTTCTCTCGTCATCGATCTCGCGTGTTTTTCCGCATGCTAAAGTTTTCAGAACGTTGCTCAAAGAAAAATGATTTCTTTTGCATTTCTTCTTTTTTTTTCGTGATGTCCTCGCCGAGAGGAATCATTGGGTAGAAACGTTATGGAGTCTCGTGAGCGAACAACTCGTCGCGAGTCGCGCGATACGCGTTTGGGAATGGATGCGCGCGCATCCTGGCCGTAGGCCACGTATAACATCGTACGATGTAGAGAGAGAGAGAGAGACCCGACTAGTAGAGACGTATATAACAGAGAAGGATAGGGTGATTGCGTGCGGGTGTATGTGTGTGTATGTGTAAGGTGATCGCGCGAGGTACGGAGGAGAGGGGAGAGAATGAGATATGGATATGTACACGTAAACGAATGAGTAGCGCGAGAAGAGTTGAAGCAGGAGGAGGGGGGGAGAGGAGGAGGAGGGGAGAGGAGGAGAAGGGGAAGAGGAGGGGAACAGAGAGAAGGAGAAGAGGAGAGGCAAGGAAAGGGGAGAAGGGAGGAAGGAGAGGTATACAGGCCGACCAAAAGGTTCCTCTGTAATACCTAGTTACTAATCAACGTTATGTATATACGGTGGATTCCTTTTTGCAAACAAAATAAAGACGGTTAAGAGTGTTTACTAACAGATAGAGCTTTCGACGATATCGCGGAAAACTAGAGATAAGAAAGAGAGCAAGAGTTGGACGTAGAGATCTCTTTCGAGTAACCTGAGACAACTTGTATACGATATATTATCTGTCTATCTATATATATATATATATGTATGTATGTATGCATATATATATATAAACATAAACGTTGTTAGGGTGGGAAAGGAAAAGGTGAGGCAAAAGAGTCAAACGAATAGTTCGACTCTGGATAGATACGGGGAGAAGTAGGGAACATGGATGCGGACAGTGGAAAAGGAGAGACACACGACGGAGCGCATAAATACGCCTTGGATTATTACATACGTATGACCGTCTATAGGCTCGTGTACTCGCGCTCCTTGCCATCTCTTCGTCGTCCAAACGACATACCGATACGTTTTTTCCTATTACTTCTTTCTTTTTCTTCTTTTTTTACATCCACGTCGTCGTCGTCGTCGTAGTTGTAGTCGTAGTCGTAGTCGTAGTCGTAGTCGTAGTCGTAGTCGTAATCATAGTCGTAGTCGTAGTTGTAGTCATAGTCATAATCGTAGTCGTCGTTCTACAGAAGATGCAAACGACGTTGGACAGCACGTTGTCCGAAGTCAATCGTCGTGACCGGTGCGGTCAACGTCGCCGAGTCCCAACGTAGCGCGTGACCATTTTATATTATGTAATAGATTTTATCGTAGTCCTATAGATAATTCGCCGATCGAGTTAACACGGCATGGGATTACTCATTTCGCGGAAATAACATTTTTAAAAGTTACAGATATTTCTTTTTCTTTTAATTCTCTTTATTTATCTTTCGATGAACTTGCAAGAACGTTCGAAGCGATCTTCTTATCTAGCAACGTCACGTTTCGAGCATACGAATTATTTATATTCTCGTTCGATCATCCTTCGTTGCGTGATATTGGTTCTCTCTCTCTCTCTCTCTCTCTCTCTCTCTCTCTCTCTCTCTCTCTCTCTTTCTATTTTCTTTAATTCATTCTTAAAGACGTATATACGCTCGAGCTCGAGTTTACGAACAACAAAATTCGCGTTTACCGTCTCGTAATATCGATCATAAATATTTTGGTTTATTGGGTTACGTAATAAAATATTGTAACGTATAGTTTGGCACTTATATAATTTCGACGGAATAACAATTTAACGAGTGAATATTAAAATCCTGCTGTATGATTTATAGCAAAGTTTTTCGTTGTTGCACGTTCAATTCGATGAGGAAGAAAAAAGAAAAAAGAGACACAAACGAGACAAAATTAAAGAAAAACAAAACGATCGATCTGTCGCTTCTTCGTTGGATGAACTCGAACGATGGTTTTAGCTCGTGTTATTTCATTGCTGGTCATTCGTCGTAGGACAAGCCAAGGTCGATGCGAAACGATTTACGCTAGCAAGAAATATAGCTGAGACTTGCTAAGTGTTTCCAAACGGTAAGAAAATTCGACGTCTCCTCTTTATTTTTGTTCCTTTTTCTCTTTTCTTGCTTCTCTGCTTGATTTTATGTCAGAATAATATATTGCATATTCGAAAAATAAAGTCTTTTTATTTCTTCGTTTCTTTTTTCGTCGTTCCTCCTCAGACAGCGTCGTCGAAGAACGTAACGCGTTTAGAAATAGGAAGGAATATTTGTCGCGAAAAAGAAAATCATGTCACATTTCTTGTTCGAATAGAACATTGAAAGAACGTCACTGAAATGTCTCTAATAACAACTTCGAACCGGTTTCCGTATACGGTAGGAGTCGTCAGCCAAGATACAGGCCCACCTACGAGAAACCACGAAAGTGTCTCCTTCGTCTCTCTTTCTCCCTCTTTCAGCTTACCCTATATGAAAAAAAAAAGATACTTTCGACGAGAACCAAAGAAGAACTCGTTTCGAACGATATTCGATAACGATCGCGAGGGGATCGCCAAATTTTGCGAAGCTGACTTTTGTTATACACCTACATGCATACGTGTGTATATTTATATATATATATAATCTTTTTATACATAATTTTTTTCACGAAGTTTATCATGGTCCCGTAGCAAAAGCGAGCCACGATAGTAGCAGCTATGTGTGCGAGGTCGACGGAGTCGGTCAATCAGCAGATTGTAACGAGAGTCGTTAGCGTTAAAACGGCAAGCTGCGCAGATTCAACGTCACGTTGGCGACATAACGAACGAAGCTTCTAATATTTCATCAGACTACTTTTTTTCCGTCATAAGATAATACACGCTTAAGCATTTTTGTATGTTTTCGTACCGATTCATCGGAACTCGTCGTCAAGTTTTTATATAATATTATTACCGTTTAATGTCGATGCGCGATTTGAATATAAACGTGGGGGATCTATAGATCTTCGAGGAGAGATATTGGCGAAGAAGTATCGACGAAGACTCGTTCCTTCTTTTTTCTTGTCTCTCTCTCTCTTTTTTTTATTATTTTTTACGTATTTTATTTTATTTTATTTTATTTTTTTTATAGATACTCGTTTATTAAGCGCTTAGACAGAGAGATTTTTGCTATAAAAAGAGGAAAGGCATACCAAGCCGGTCGATTTTACGCTTGTACGAGCCCGTTACGTGATCGTGAACCCAAAAATATACCACAAGGAGTAGATACCTGGAGAAACAACACCATGCAAGCTCACGAATACCAAATATATCCGCGATAACGTAATTTATATAGCTAATATCCATTTTAATAACTCTTTATAATTACCGAGTGCGAAAGTCAAATCGATAAATTTGTGGTGTTCATATAAATATATATATATATATATGTATATACGTATATAAACATAATTTTGCAACACGTTTCCTCGATATATCGGTTCTATTTGAAAACAACGAAAGACGACGCAATAAGGAAAAGATTATGTGTTTCATTACAAAGACGATATATCGCAAGGCGATACTCGCCAATTGAATTCTCAATTTTCAAACGTAAACTCGTTGACGCAAGAGACACGTACATATATCGATGCACTCGCTCGCTCTCTTACGGGTCAAGAAAGAAATTTGCTTCGAAACTTTCACCAAGGCGTGTTACTCCTTGTAACGCTAATCGTCACGCGAAAAATTATATTATTCATATCGTTATTTTTTGAATAATGCTACCGGGGTGTCTTTTTAAAGATCGTAATAATTACGTGAAAACGTGTTATGTAAAAATCGAGCCGTTGAAAATATGCAAAGAAGATAGTAAATAAAAAAAAAAGGAAAGAAAATATCGCACACGTGTACATACATTGTATGCATATAAAGAATTCCTTCTTTCTTATTTCTTCCATGACCGTATACTTTGTTATTCATCGAATTAGCACTGTAGCGAACGCTCTCACTCGCTTCTGGCAAATCTACGACGTCGTTGCCTTCGTTAATCCTCTAATTACGATGTATGACTTCATACTTTACGAACGTTCACTAATTCAGTTACTACCTCCTTCTTTTCTTACACGTATAATTTTCTTATTCGAAATTCGTTTCGCTGGTCATAAATATTTTCGAAATTGGTATTTTCTCGACCCGAACCCTCGTTATTCCATCGGTACGAAAGAGAACAATTAGGCATAGAACATTATATCTGCTGCACGATGATTCACTTTTGTAGCAGGTAGAGTCGTTCGTTTTATATTTTATTTTGTTCGTAGTAAAAGGGCTTGTCGTAGAAAGTACCAAAATTCCCAAAGTTCGCTACAATCATATACATACACCGCAAAAACCATAAATACCTACGGGTTGTATCGACTGACTCTCAGGTAAAGGAAGAAACGTTTGGATGTTTTCAACGAGTCAGGGGACTACTAACAACGTAGTAAAGAGATAAACAAACAATAGCAAACGTAGAAGAGCGCGCGGTAAACATAGCGAAAAAGTGAAAAGAACGAGTCGGAATATTTATTGGGTATTCGAAAGAGCATTAGCCTTGTATTGCTTCTAACTCAACGAAAACAAAACTTTCGTTCGAGCTTCGGAACATTTGGCAAAAATAAAAGTATACGAGTTATATTTACGAGCATTTACAAAAATATCTTTTCGCTTTATGATTTATTACAAACTAGTTTTAAGAGGAGGAACAACTGTATATGAAGGAAAGGAAGATCTTTATCAGCATTTATTATTTCTGACAGTAACTTACTTGCTGACGAAGGGATCTCGAAATCGTCCTCTCTCGATCCTTTCGAGTCGCCATATTGTTGTATTTCTATCGGGACGTTTATGCTCCCCTAGAAATAGAAAGGAAATTTCTAAATAATTAAAATCGAATAATTAAATTCGTTCGTCTTCTTTCTTTTTTCTTTCTTTCTTACGTGTCGTTCATAAAATGAAATACGTCGATGTATTGTCGACGATTCGTAGATCGTACGGTACGTCGTCTACGCTCTCGTTGGGAAAAGATCAACAAAAATAATACGATGATAGTCGTGGGCGAAACGGTAAAAAAAGGAAGAAAAACGCGAGCGGTCGAAGAAACGTTTTTTTTTTTTTTTTTTTTACGGAAATATAATCGATCGTAAAAGCGAAGAAGAAGAAATGGTAAAAGACGCGAACGTCGTGCTGTACGGAACGGCGGCACGTGGATCTTGGTTTTTCAAGGTCGGACGCGAAACGACGCGCAAAATTTCGGTGTATCTCTGGGATCAGAAAAAAATAAATCGTAGAGAGAAAGAGATAGAATGAGGCAGGGGCAATCACGAAGGTCGCACGCGTGGCTATAGAGATTTCTTCGAAAAGTACTTATCGCTCCACGCGCCTTCTCTTTTGCCACGATATTGAATGTATACTCTCGCTCGCCACACGTGCATACATTGTGTACACATACGAATTTTTATTTCTATTTGGACTTGTTTTCTCTTCCTCTCCTCTCTCGCCCCCTTTCCTCGCTCCTTCTTTTCCGTTCTATTTGTAGAAGTTAACAGTTCGCACTCATCGAATTAATTACCGGCGTTGAAAGTTAATGAAATTATCGCATTCGAATTTTTCTCTCGATTTATATTATTGGAACTGTTGTTGCGAATGTAAATTATTTTTTTATCTTCTTTTTTCTTTCTCTCTCTCCCCCTTTTTTTTCTTTTCTTTGACGTTAACATTTGCGATGCTAACCAAATCGACAGCGACCACAAATCTCCATTTTATCCGATCGGTCGTATGGGAGTTCATTGGTGAATTGCGAATTATAGATACGTATGCACACGTCGATGTAATTTCGCTACGGAATAGCTAATTAATCATTTGCATTCGGAACACGACGATCTATCTATCTATTTATCTATCTATCTATCTATCTACCTATCTATCTATCAACCCATCTACTTATTTATCTATCTATCTGCTCGTACCGATCTAATACGAAATTAATACCGAAACGATAATGACGTCCACGTTTATTGACCTTCCCGTTTTATTTTTCCGCAGATGTATTTTAGTAGTAAATAAAATAGGAAGTTATCGTTCAATAATTCGCCGTAGATCGAACTCTTATCGTCGATGTAAACAATCGTGTTTTTAAAATGCGAATGGAACATTATCAATGAGGAAAATAGGCGGATGTAAAATCGCGTTATCCTATATTTGCAGATTATCGAGATAACTCGTCGAAAAGCTTTTTAGCGCGATCGTGATAACGGTAATAAACGGAGAAAAAGAGAAAGGTAAAGAAAGAAATGGAAAGAGAAAGATATCAAACGCGGCACTTTTACTCGTGGAAAGTCGGAATCGTGTTAGTAAGAAAACGTCTCTCGATCCAAACGAACGTCTTACAGCCGTCCTATTATTTACTTCTTCGATTATTTCTCGCTTAGCAGAGCGTTTAGAAACTTAGTTAACGAGCCGGATCATCGATGCGAGATCGATGCCTGCATCATCGGTACGAGAGTGGGACGACGTCTTTGTAAGAAGAAAAAACAACAGACACGTAGAATATATCGACGAGATATGACGCAAAATATACAATATTAATAATACCAACGATCTATCTCTATAGCAATCTACGTATATCAAATTTTATCGTACGTTTCGTTACGCGAGAGAAAATGTTATATTACGGGACGAATAAATGGATTAACATAATGGGCCGTTCGTTTCGTCAAATCGATTAAATTCGCTAAAGAAAGAGTAGAGGGAATTGATAAAGTTTGTATTTATACGTTGTGCATCATTTATCATTCAATTGGGAATAATAATTTTTCTCGTTCGGTTACGTTCTCCCTAATTATTATCGAGGAAATTTATTTTTAATGTAAAAAGTTATGCGTCGATCAAATGGTCTGGTAATGGAATTTCAAAAAAATTCTAAAACTCGAATTAATCGCTCTGACATGTCAATGCGTCTTACAAGCATCTATTTATCATCTTGTTACACATGACATATCGTTCAATGTCGAATCATTTAATTTATATAAACAAGCAGCTGCGTTTTAGCTTTTTTTTTTCCTTTTCTTTTCTTTCTTTCTTTTTTCTTTTTTTTTCTTTTTTCCTTTAAAGCGACAGGTATCATCGCGGAAGAAACAAACTAATTATACCTGCTGGTATTACACACAGGTATGATGTCATTAGGCAAAGACCGGGCGATCTCGTTCAGTGACTCATCGTCGGTCGGTCGAAAGCGTTTACAATATACGATAGTTAATTAACCTATAATAATGCGCGTAAAAATACACAAACGTAACTATCTCTTATCCATTAACGAGAATCCTAGCGAATCGAGTTAAAAATAAAAGTGACGACAAGTATTCGATAAGAACAATATTTTTACTAAACGAGTCAATACTCGTTTACAATTGAAAATTCCAAATAATTAAATTAGAAAGAAAAAGGAGAAAGAAGCAGAAGAAGACTCACAGGTTTCTCAGAGAAATTAAACGATAGATACGATTTACCACGCTATTGGACGAATCCAAAAATGGAAGGTCATTGACCACGGCGTTCTCTCGTCGTTCCAGAGAATATACTCACACACATTCTCTCTCTCTCTCTCTCTCTCCCTCTCGCAATATTATTTTCGGACTACGTTCCTAGTATAATTTGCAAATGCACGAGCTCTAGTCTAAGGTTTTAAGAAGATTCTATTAAGAGAAGATACTTTCCCCCTTGTTCCAAGACCTTCTCGAGAAGAGATCAAGCCTTTCTTTCCATTTTACTATTTTCACTAATAATAACAATTTGATCATACACACACGGACACACGTGCGGTACAGGAACACACATACACACAGAGAGAAAGAGAAAGAAACACGTGCACAAAATCGATCGGAAGTAACGTAATAAAAGAGTGTCTCATTAATAGGATGATTTGAGAAGGAGGACAAGGGACAGCTGATGATCGAAGAAAGGAGAAACGGTATGGAAAGAAAACAAGTTTGCTAGCAGGTAGAATCGCGAGCTTGAGAAAACAGGCTTTCTCCTTCTCTTTCTTTCTTTCCTTCGAGTAAACTTGGAAGTGTGTACGTAAAGCGAAAGAAAGAATGAAAGAAAGAAAAAGAAAGAGAAAGAGACAGAGGAAGAGAGAGAAAAAGAGAGAAAGAGAGACTAAGCGAATGACTCACGGAATCAGAATCAGCCGGAGAGAAAGGATTACTCGCGAGTTCACCCTCTAGCGTTTTACCAAGGAGCATTTACGCTCGAACGACTACAATGGAGGATCGCTACTATATTAGCAGATAAATCTACATTCGTGGCTGCCGCCTTCCGTGCGGTTTTAACGATCGTGTACACGACAAAACCACCAGCAGCTCCGCCGCCATCCTTCCTTTTCCTTTATACGTGGAACGTTCTTTCTCTTTCTTTCTCTCTCTCTCTCTCTCTCTCTCTCTCTCTCTCTCTCTCTTTCCGTCTCTCTTTCTGTCTTTCTTTCTTTCTTTCTTTCTCTTTCGTTCTCGAGGGCAACGAGTAACTCGTGCGAGAAAGAAAGAAAAAAAAAAGAAAGAAAACGAAAAAAATAAAAAAGGCAAGAATTACACGAGCGAAGGATATAACCGCCACGCCTGTTTGAGATTCTTCGGTAAACATTGTCCGTCGAGGAGAGTTATTCCTAGCTGGAAAGAATTACGAGAGGCGTTGCGATTTTTATAACGTCGATCGCATAACTTTCATTTCCTTCCTCGCTTATCTTTTATCCTATTCATTTCAATTCACTAATTTTAATTTATTCCTTTCAATCAACTCAATGGATCACGATAGCGTTATATAATAATAATGATAGTAATAGTACTAATAATAATAATAATAATAATAATAATTAAAGGAAAATATTAATTCGCTTGGATTTTACTTTCGCGAAAGTAGAAATATAGTGTAAATGTCTGCATTTCTGTATAATACGTATAAACCGTGCTTAGATAACTATATCGCACAAGAGTGTACTTAATAGATCTCTTAATGCATACTTTGCGTCTTAGAGCACTCATGTATGTGCGTTTAATGAACCGTACGATTCAACGGAGGAGCAGAAAGGTTCATGGGAGGAGAAGATTTATTTAATCGATGGGTCGAAAATTATGGGGAATAATAATAGATCGATTAGAAAGGCGTCGATTAACGATCGTATTTGCGATATATTAAACTATACAAAAATATAATGTATATACATAAATATAATTCTTTGTTTATAGAAATATCAAATCGATAAGAAATCAATATTATCAACGATTTCGAAACTTTTCTTCACAAAGATAATTCATTGTCCTCTCGGTACACTGACCTAATACGAATTGTGTAAGAATCAATGTATACACAGGTTTGTGTCAGAGGATTCGCTGAGCTGAAAGAGGGAAAAGAACGGCCACTCCGAAAAAGAGCCAATGAACTTGATTGACCTGAAAGAGAAAGAGAAAGAGAGAGAGAGAGAGAGAGAGAGAGAGAGAGAGAGAGAGAAGAGAGGTGCCTTCAAACGTTCCACGTTCTTCACGCTGTTTCTTCTTCTTCTTCTTCTTCTTTTACTTTTTTTATGTTACCGACTTACGCCGTTTGTCTCGACCTCCTTCGATCTTTGTGAACTTTCATTTTACGAGTTTAGACGCTTACTTATATTCTATGGCGCCTATCTTTCAAACCCAACCCAGACTTGAACGATCTTTTAAGAATACATTCGCAAAACGATCATAGGTTCTCTCTAATAGTCACGAATACAACTCTAACCTTTTTTCTTTCCTTTCCTTTCTCTCTCTCTCTCTCTCTCTCTCTCTCTCTCTCTCTCTCTCTCTCTCTCTATCTCTATCTCTATTTGTTATTGTATTTATCGTTAGAATTCAATCACAAGTGCATCGCAAGATCGCGTTATTGCTGTGAGTAGAAAACCTTGACTTTATTGCCCTGCTAGGCCAACAACGTGCCACCATCTCCTTTCCCTTTTTACTCCGCGCTTCGTTGCTCCGTTGATCAGTTGGTTTCTATACGCGAACGCGTATGCATACACATATGTATATATATATGTGCATGCATATATATATATATATATATATATATATATATATTCAGAACGATACAACTATTTTCATTATGTTCGTTGGTATACATACTTGAACAAGTTTGAGACGTAGTAAGAGAACTATTGGAATCTCTCTCTTTCTCTCTTTCTTTCCTTTTTTATTACTACTATTTCTTTTTTATTCGAAATAAAAATCGAAAAAATTCAAATAATATAATCGAGCCGAGTGAGACGAGTTTTAATATCCATCGTATTGAAAAACATCGATAAAACGATGGAACACCGATTGAAAAAAAAAAAGAATTGTTCGGGAATCACTTTCTATCGCCATATGCCGTGCGTTAAAGTGACATTAGAAAATAGTTGGGTATCGATGAAAGTCGGACGTGATCGGTTTCGATATTCGCCGTCTGTATTACGAACGATTAATTTTCCTTTCGTTTTTCTTTCTTTCTTTTTTATTTTCCATCTTCTTTTCTCCTTTTCCTTCTTATATATATACGTGAATGTATATCATGAACGATAATTACAAGATTCCTCTTTTGGTGTTAGAAATGGATGGGAGTCAGGCGATATTTGTTTTTTCTCGTGTGTTTGTAAACAACGACGTATCATGGATAGCGATTCTCGTTGAGAGCACGCGTCGACCCACGAGAAGGAAAAGAGAAGAAGAAGAAAAAGAAAAAAAGAAGAAAACAGGAAAAAAAAGAAGAGCGATTAGATACGCCGAAGAATGTCCTGCGTATATGAATACAGAGTTAGAGTTTTAAATCAGGCTTGCGTAACGCGATCGCGCTCAAGCAGAATCCGTTTACTCGTTCACCCAATAGACAAATATTTTTCTCGCAAGAACATACATAGATATCGATAAGATTAGAAAGAACACGTAGGAATCGTAACGTTGATTCCATCTTGCTCCGAAGTCTTTTCTTGTATATATTTATCTATGTACCTACAAGTACGCGCGTGTGTGTATGTATACGCCTAGTCATATATAAACGACGTGAAATTCTATCGTTTAAGCGTGCTATCCGACGATGACCGACCGCGTTGTGAATTTTAACGAGGCTCTTCTCCTCCTCCTCTTTCCTCCCTCCCTCTTCTTCACCGCCACCTCCACCTTCATCTCCATCTCCACCTCCGCATCCACTTCTTCCTCCTCTTCTTCTTCTTCTTTGCGGTCACGCTGGATAATGTCACGCAGAGCACGATCCTTCGACCGATACTTAAATATGCGACTCGCGAGTAAAACGATTTTTCTCAGACGAAAGTCGAGAATTGATATCTTATCTCGATGGTTTTTATTTTTTATTTCTTTTATTTTTCCTTTTTATTTCGAATTTCATTTTATTGTTTTTCTTTTTTCCTTATTTTCTTTTTTGGTTTTTTTTTATTTTTTTTATATATATATTTTTTTTTATCTTTAATATATTCACATTTTTTTTTTCATCGTAAGCTATTATAGAAAATAATTAGATACATCGATTATTCGCACTTTACAGTAAACAAATTTTAACGATCGAACGAGCATCGATAAATAGTTCGATGATACTATCAATAAATGCGTATACACGTATATGTACGTATAATCGAGAGATAAATCTTAGAAAGTTCAGGGTTCCTAGCTAGTCATTCCTTCTATTCTCACACAACTATATTTATAGGTATATAATATATATATATGTTATATATATATTATATATCTCTATATATACAGTGTCCCAACGAGAAGCGACCATTAGGATTGTTGTGAAATTTAATGATTTTTTTCTGCTATCTCGAGTAATAAAATCGTTGGTTCACTCTTTTTATCAAATTATTTGACCGGAAAGAGTCGTGCTTTGATTTATTAGAGAGCTGGATTTTTACCCGGTTATCGTAAAAATCATTAAAAATGACCTGAATATGACCGGAAAAAATGTTTCTTCAACACGATGGAACTCCTCCGTGCTATGCAGCCCCGATACGGCAATTTTTAAAGCAGTATTTTTCCGATCATTTACGTCCTTTCATTTTTTCTTCTATGGAGATATTTACTATCCAGAATAATTTGTCATCCAACCTCAGCTTCATTAGGAGAACTTCAGCGGCCCAGAAGAATGCCATCGGATTACATGGGATGTACTATAAAACCTTCGACGCGATACTCGGCAAAGATTTTATTATCGCGTGGAGAGATCGGCAATACACATTTTCGTTATTTCATGCTGTAAAAATTGTTTTCAAGCTGAAATTTCGAAACGCGTACATCTTGGAAATTATTGATTCAAATTAACAAGAAATATATTACGCTGTTATAAAGAGAATTAAAAGATCTTTCAAACGACAGGCCCTGCCGTAAAACGATCCCTGTTGCCATATAAGATTTATGAGAAGATTAGAAATCTCCAAAAGGTTAACCCAAAAATCAGATTGATCTGTCTCGGCATTGTTCGAAAATATTATCAAATTTCGTAATAATCCTGATGGACACTTTTCGTTGGGACACTCTGTATATATACGCACACATATATGTCTCGTGTACTCCTACAAAGTTTGATGAAACGCAGTTTGTAAACATACCACATTGTATGTGCGTTATTCGAGGACCGGAAGTTGCTCTAATCAAATTTATATTCTCGCTATCGTGTCTTCCTGCATTCTAAACGTGCCTCGAAAGAAGAAACATTTATCTCGACCTTCGTTAGGAACGAACATTCTATCTTTTTTTTTTTTTCATCCTCCTAAGCTGATTTCTAGCGATCGATTTAATCGATGTTAGGAAAATTCATTTGAGAATATTTAGAATTATAGAGAAAGTTTTATTAGAGATACTTACTTAGAAAGGATATTAAGATATATAAATATATTTTTAGAATGAAACGATTAGACGCGAACGTCAAATTTCGTTCTTTCGTCGATTAGATTAATAGATACATCGAGACGACTATCCTGCTCGTGTTTTGCGATGTTTTAAGCGTTATCTTAAGAGTGGCCTTTCGTGAGAGCAAAAAAAAAGTGAGACGGATGGAAAGAGATAGCGTCGCACTTTGTGATACGGATTGATAAATGTACTCGTTACGTCATAAACTTTTCGCGTAAAAGGCAATACATACATTGATTTCTAAGCTGAACTCAAGTTGCCTTGAAGGCGTCTATTAATAAAAGACCAAGTAGATAAATAAACATAGATATCGTCCAGTTGCAATAGCCTACGGTGAAAAATAATTAATTATATAAGGCCGATCGAACATTTGAATTTCATAGATTCGAGAACCTCTTTGTCGTAGAATAAATCAAGGTGACGTATTAATTATATGATTTTTCTTACGATTATAAACGATTCTTCGTGTTCTTTTTTTTTTTCTTTCTAATCGTTTTTTCTAACATTTTTCCTTTTTTACCAAGAAAGGAAACGTAAGAGAAAAATGAAAAAGAAAAAAGATTATAAAAATTTCACGCTCATCTCGTATAAAATCCAATTGAAATTTCCTTTTTTCATAATACTCATGTTAGAACGGTGTCATAACATTTACGTAAAAGTTCGTTGACATTCGGACTAAATAGAAGTAAGGAAAACATAAATTCTTAAGCGAACGAGGTAAGAGAGGGCAAGGGACGCGGGGTATATGTACGTAGGCGATTAAACAAATATCGGTATGAGTCAGGCACATAGTAAAGGAACATATTTGTTGCACACGGTAACATCGCGATATCGAGGCGTGTTTTAACAGGTACGTTTACTTTTATCGCGTCTCTCGTAAGACCTATGAGTCATCTTAAGTCACGCGAGGCATATCATCAATCTTTTTATTTTATTTTCTCTCTCTCTCTCTCTCTGTTCCTTTTTTTTCTTTCCTCCCCCCTATATCAATACTTAGTAGTTGATCCTTCGAGAAACGCGAAGAAGGAAAGACAAATCAGACTTTCTTTAACTTTTTTTCGTGTCTCAACATAATCCATATAGAATATTTTTTTTAACGAAAAAAAAACATTCTCGTAAATATCTATCCAATTATGTAAATATGTATATATATATGTATTTATGCATATATGTATAATGCATCGTCGTTCGAAGAGACAAAAGAAATAAATGAAAATGAATTCGACTCGAGATAGACGTTTTATAATGACTTACATAAATATCCGCAGACATTTGTCACTTTTGTCATTTATCGTTCCTTCCTTTCCACTTTCCCCTTGAATACGATTAATGTATGTATCTACATAAGTACAATAATATTATCATCCATCGACTAAGCGAGTACTATATTCTCTCTTACGCGAATGGACTTTTTTTAATCAAACGAAGTCGTAAGAATTACAACGAGAAAATGTTATGAGCACGGTTTATTGTGGCAAGAGAGGCCTAGCTCGAGCGAGTATTTATAACGATACTTTAAACGGGAATCGTGCCAAGAGTATAACGGCGATTTATATCCGCCATCTTTAGCAACAAGGGGGAGAGAGAGAGAGAGAGAGAGATCACGACTGCGTCCACTTTTGTTTCGTTGTTCAATCGTACGATGACATTATGCATAAACACATACACACGCATAACATAAACTATCCAACTATAAAATTTATCGAAGACATTTTTCTATTTCTTATACGTAGAAAATACTCGATCGACGTATATATATATTTTTTTTTTCAACGAATTCCTCGGAAATTTACTATTAATAATAATAATAATAATAATAAAATGGGAGAGAGAAAAGGAGAGAAGAACACGTACGATTTCGAGTCGTGCCAATTTTACAAATAATTCTGACGTTACTAACGCAAACGATGTTTTCGTCCGTCTACTTTGTTTCGTACATAAGTAAGTAAGTAAGTAAGTACTACGTACGTAATGTTTCGTACGAGTTACTATTCCGTATTGGTTTCGCAAATTTCTTGATCTTTTTCTTTCTTGTTTCTTTTCTTTTGCTTTTTCTATTTTTTCTTCACCTTTCGATTCAAATCACTCTCGTGCTTGGACGTTTAAGAAACAGAGAAATATCGAAACACGGTATTAGAAACTCGACCGTAACCGTTAGAACACGCATCGGTAATATTTTCAACGTGATTTGCATTGCTAAAACGTTGACACGGCACAGACCTTTTTGGTCTCATCATCCTGTTTGTTTATCGACACACAATGTAAACAATCGAATATGCGGTCGACTTCATCCTCGTATTTTCGATTAGCTTCTTCCTCTTCCTAACATTTACACGTGTCGATGTGTATCGAAATAGAATAAATTACTATGGTGGTGCTATGTAATCGTATGTGAACGATTAAACGTATGTGAACAACGTACCGTTATTAATAATAGTCATAATAATAATGAAGACGACGACGACGATGATGATAATCTCGATACTTTTTTCTTTTTTCTTTTTATTTGCAAAATATTACGTTCGACTCCGAACGACGATATTGTCAAAGTTTATTTTAGAATAGATCGATCTATCGTATTAAACAAAATCAAAAAAAGAAAAGAACGATCGAGAAAAGTCAGTTCTATGTTTTCGAATAAAATGAATATTAAAAAACATATGAGAGATGGTAATAATTAGCTTTGCGCGTGTGTTTACGAAGTATCAAAGTATGTACATATGCCATGTGTTAACTGGCATATGCGTCTTTGCACTAAACAGTATCATGAAACGATGAAGGAAGATAGATAGAGAGAGAGAGGGAGGGGGGGGGGGGGAGAAGAGAGAGAGAGAGAAAAGAAAGATCAATTAAAATATTTATATTCCACGCAAGAAAGACTTCGTGGAATTTCTGATGGCGATAGCAATATAAAAGATATTTCAATTCAATATCTCTTTAATTAAGAGTGTATGTACACACGTAATATAATTTTAACGAAGATCAAATAAAAAGTAAAAGGAACGCAGAGAGAAAGAGAGGAGACGAACAAATGTTCGAAAGTAAAGAAAAGTTGCATAAGACGACACCTAATCTCATTAAGAATAGCAAATCCTTAGTGTCTGACGAAAGGGCAAGCCAAGTCCGAAAAATTCGAAGGATGATGCACTCCGCTTGATAATCCTCGCAAGTTGAAGGTCATGACGTAATAGAGAAACTCCATTGAGAGGTTTCGAATCCAGTAACCAACCTATAATCACGTAAGCTACTTTAACCGGAAGCAGACGTGTACGAAGAGTGATCCGTCGACCTTCTCCTTCCTCTTCTATCGTCTTTATTTCGTAAACTTTTAATTTTACTAATTCTTTCATCGCCAAGAGCAAAGTTACGTCAGAACGATTCCGCGGTTTGTTTTCATTATCTTTTGCTAACGTGGAAGTCTTACAAACGTACCGTGACATATGTATCTTACATACACTAATATCGCGCAATCGTTCGCGTGTATCATTTAATATTAATAATATTTAATAGGTCTCGCATTAATTAAGAGCTTTATATACGTGTGCATATAGGTATGTACATTTCATTTGATTCGATTTGATAAGATTCTTAAAAGATATAATAATTTGTTATTACGATAATTAATCGTTATTGAACATAATTCAGAACGATTTTCTTTCGAGTCATTTAACGGCCACTCGTTGTTATTATCGATCCAAGTCCTTGTTCATCCAAGTTTATGAAAAACGGCGCGTGCGAAGGATAAACCAGAAACCGGAAAAATATTTACGATCGACTTTTCGCGCGCGCGCGCGTGTGTGTGTGTGTGTATATATATACATTATATACTATATATATAAATAAATATATATATATATATATATGCACATATGTACGAGCAAGGAAGCATGTAAACGAGGAAGCGTTCAAACGTATTCACGATATACTTATCTACATACTACACCCACTAAACCTGCTGACTCGTCAACGATGAGCACATCATTAAGTGACTTCTCTTCCGAGGATATAAATGTATGTACATATGTACATACATATATATATATATGTAAACACAGACATATAAAATTATATATCGAATAGATTTCACCGAAAAGGTTATTGGCCCAATGATGAACGAGTTTATATGATCGAACTACTACTACGCTCGTCTCGTAAAATATATCAAAAAAAGGATAAAAACACGTTGCGATATTTATGTAAATCTTACGATAATTCCGAGTCCTCTCTTTTTCCTTCCCCTTTCCTTCCTCTCTCTTTCTCTCTCTCTATCTTTCTCTTTGCAGGATAAGAGCTTCCATATCTTTCTTATACCGGATAAAAAAAATATATCGGAATATTACGGTGAGAACGATCTCGGCAAAAGGAAATAAATCAGTCGACTTACATAACTACGTATTTCTTGGAATGATATTCGGCAAAAGAAGGTAAAAAGGAAACAAAGCGTGCGACAGAGAGAGAGAGAGAGAAGAAAACTTGTTTACATCGTAGCCGGCAACACGTGACTTCTCGTTCGACGCGTTGATTGGTGCATAGGGGAGAACGGAGAGAGAGAGAGAGAGAGAAGGATATATAGAGGGAAAAAGAGAAAAAGAAAGAGAGAGAGAGAGAGGGAAAGATGGATAGAAAGAGAAAAAGTAGGAGGCACGCAAGAAGACAACGTCGTGTTGATCACACGTTCGTATTCTTTCTCACAATTCATACAAACTTAAATTCATTACATAGAAGGTAACCCGTCTTTCGATTTTCTTCGACCTTCAAAATAATTACACAGGGTGACTCCGAAGTAGAAATTGGAACAACGATATTAATTATTAAGAAAGGCTCTTAAAAAGGGAAACCGAACGTGACAATCTTTATCTCTTTCTTTTTGTTACTTTTCTCTTCTTATTTATGTGTAAATAATGTTGCGAATAATAAATGCGTTGCGTTGTATCTAATACGAAGATATTATTATCCGTAGAACGTTTACGTTAGGAAGATAGAAGTTAAAGTTAACGACCTTGTACCTTAATCGGCTCGGAGTTAATTCTGACGTTAAATGGAATATCACGTTCGTGGAATTCAAGATAGACTTCTTGCATATATCGACAATAATTTTCACGACCTTACACAAGCTTAACGTTATTTCTTCGGATCGTTACAACGTATAAACTAGTGTCGCTAGTTCGCCATCGTATCGTACGTAACGTCGAATCTAACCAATCGTAAGAGAGCGCGGGAAAAGGATAAGTAAGCGTAACTCGTTTGAATCGAGGAATAGATTCATCGAGCTATAAGAGAAAGAGAGAGAGAGAGAGAGAGATAGAGAAAGATAGAAAGAGAAAAAGAGATATGTCTTTCGACGAAAATAAATATCTACGCGTGCATTATCCTATTCGTATTATTCGTAGAATAATAATAGTAATGATATCTCTCGCGTCTTCAATCTCTCCCAGAGAGACTCTTCCGCGTTATACTTAAAACATTCTCGACCTCGTCGTTTGGCTCCGATGCTCGTTTTGTTATCCGGGGGTTTCTTCAAATATAACTTGCGTTTATGCGTCTACGTATATACAGACGTTTTTTCGTCCAGAAAATGTCAGTGGAAAAAAAAGAAAGATGAAGAAAAAGAAGATAAATAAATAAATACAAAAAAAAAAACAAAACAGAGGAATAACGAGAAGAAAGAAAGTACAAAAAATAGAAGTAGAAATAGAAGTAGTAGAACAAGAAGAAGAAGAAGAAGAAGAAGAAGAAGAAGAAGAAGAAGAAGAAGAAGAAGAAGAAGAAGAAGAAGAATGCAACCATACTTCGTAGAAGATTGAAAGCATTTTGGAAGGTGGCGTACGTGCAAGCCGAGCTTCGAGCGTGATACAGCCCTGACCCACTTTCGTGTCTTCGACCGGCTCAAGTACTTACTCCGTTCGCTTCGAATCTTCGATCTCTTCGGACCCTTTCGTTCCACGCACGTGGATGCACGTATATTCGAAGAGTGAACATGTACGGATAAACTGAGAAAGTTTAATCCTTACGAGTTTCATCCTCTATATCGAATGACCTTCCGTAAGGAAATACTTTTTCTTCAAAAATCAATGGGAACGATAAACGTTAGGGAGAGTCGACACGTGTCTGTAATATCGAACGCGTGTAAAGTTTTACGATTAGTCCGACCTTCTGTTCTTTCTCCAATTACCTTTGTCTTTATTCACAAACAAGAAGAATTAATCTTCGCTCGTGTTCACGCTAGAACGGTATTAATTTATTTTAAACTTCGATACGCTCGTATACAGAACGATTCTCCAACGAATTAGATATATAGAGAATAATACAAAAGAGTAATTAAGAAGAGATATATCAAATTTAATCATACTCGCTGAGGATTTATTCCTTGTGTCAGTGTTTTCATGTTTTCAGTAATCATTTGTAACTTGTATGGTAATAATTATACCAATGAGTCGTATATCTTCGTATGAAGATATATTAAATATGAAAACCACGAGAAGGTGGATAGAGAATGATAATCGATCGTTCAGTAGTACCACGATTACACGATAGACGATTTTGAAGTGAGCGCGCGAATCCGTTCTCCTGGAATATGCAGCCAACAAAAAAAACAAATGTTTTACCTTCCGAGATTCCGCCATGCTACCGCCAAACAAATCACACAACTCGTTTCGTCGTACGCTTTCCGAACGACGCTCGAATTGACACACTTCTTTGACTTTATATGTGCCACTCAATCGCGTACACCATAGAAATAACGTAATCCATCGATTACTTAGATAATCCGTCTCAAATCTTTTATTTTTCGGTGTGCTACGCAGTTACACGCGTCCGGCATTTTTCGTCATACCGGCGAAATGCGTCGCGTGGCGGGAAGCGCGACGCCCTATCGACTTTCGATATATCGTTTACAATCGCGCTCTCTCTCTCTCTTTCTCTGTCTTTCTCTCTTTCTCTCTTTCTCTGTATTTCTCTGTTTCCATCTGTCGACCGAAGTATCCATAACCTGCTTTTCGAACGAGTCGAAGGCGTAGTTTATAATTAATAATTTCGTTAAATTGAAGTTAACCTAATTGTTTAATTATGTCTTTTTCTGTAAAACTGTTAATACGAAATTCGAGTCATAAATGTTCGTCGAATAAAATCCTCCAGTGAAAAGATAATATAATGCTTAAAGAGGTTTAATAGGTTATGAAATAGGTTATGAATTGTTTTGAGTTTCGAAAATGAGAAATAAAAGTACAGTTTAATGGTTATATTTATCGTGTAATTATTTAACATTATAATAACAGTACGAATTTCTGGTGATAATTATATCCTTTTAATACGTTATACGTTTTACTTCATAAATTATCGGAGATATTTGTATATAATATTTGAAACATGTTGTCGATTAAAGTAACGCTATATACGAAGCTATGGACGAAATTTAACAAAAATAATGATATTTATGGTTTTTTGCGATTACGTTCTACGAAATATCCTCTCATTCAAAAATCACAATATTCGACAAAGAAAAATTTTGATGAAAATGTTATCTACAAAATTGATCCAAAAGTTGAATCTTTAAGAGATAAAATATTGTATAGCGAATATTTGTTTTATGAAAAGATTAAATTGGGATATTTAAAGCGTTTAAAACTAAAACAGAAGTTGGAACAGATACAAGAGAGAAAACGAGTAATGCAACAAGTAAATGAGCCCGCATTTAGTGTTATATTGAACCATATTGGTAATAATAATTGTACAGACTTTAAATCTATAAATGAAACAGAAACACTTTCCGATCCAAGTGATAAAAAATCATCTAAGATTATACATATGCCTTACGCATTTACTGATAGTTTTAAAATTGTGGATATGCCTGTTGAGAGTATTCCTAAAGACAAGAATGATGAATCGTCGCTTAATGAAATGTATAAGACCTTGTATGAAAAATATTTAGAAACCACAAATTCAATACAGGGTAAAGAAAAACCAAGTTTTATAGAGTACGAAGAAACCTATCGTGAACAGGAATTAAAAAACTTACAGAATGTTGCGAGTAAGTGGATGGATGATTATGAACAATACAATGATATGCAAGAAAATCCAAGTGATTGGCTTTATGGTTCACCTAATCAAAACATCGAAATTAGTAGTATTCCATGTGGTGGTTGTGGAGCTTTATTACATTGTAAAGATCACGCGCTTCCTGGTTATTTACCCTCAGAATTATTCTTAGGTGTAACCAATGACGAACTAAAAAGCATGATTTGTCAAAGATGTCACTTTTTAAAACATTATAATACAGCTTTAGATGTAAAAGTATCTTCAGAAGATTATCCAGAACTGTTAAAAGTTATAAAAACAAAAAAATGTGCAGTTATTTTAATGATAGATTTAACAGATTTTCCATGTAGTATATGGCCAAATATTGGTAGTATCTTGCACCCTTATACACCAGTATTTGTAGTTGGAAATAAAATTGATTTGTTGCCTAAGGATTCGTCAACATTCGAAAGTCATGTTAAAGAGTGTATATCAAAGGCCATAGAAGATGCAGGGATAGGGGAAAAAAATATTAAACATATATCCTTAATTTCTGCTAAGACTGGATATGGAGTAGAACAGTTTATAAATAAATTACATAAACTATGGGGATATAAAGGTATATAAAAATTTATGCTATGTAAACTTAAAAAGATACACTTGCTTTTTCTTATTAGATTGCATCTTAATATTGCAGGAGATGTATTTTTAATTGGATGCACAAACGTAGGTAAATCTTCGTTATTTAATGATCTCTTACAATCTGATTATTGTAAAGTGCAAGCTGTTGATCTCGTACAACGTGCGACGATATCTCCATGGCCAGGAACAACTTTGAATTTGTTAAAATTTCCTATTTTGAATCCTTCTAAGTGGAGACTTTATTGGAGAACATTGAGGTTACAAGCTGAGACAAAAAACGAGCATGCAAGACAATTCGTACAAAATTATCAATTAAGATTATCGCGTAATATAGAACACGCTACACTACAAGGTACATTAAGGATGTCTTATGTTGTTCACTTAAAATTTATTAAATTCAGTTCTTTTTTGTATCTTGCAACATTATTAATATTATCTAGGAGCTATTGGTAAGACCTTTACATCACACAAGACCAGTAATTCAAAGAATTTCGATGTCTTTTCTTCAAGTTCTGAATCTAATAAAAATAAGTTTGGATTGGATGAAACAAGTCCTGAATATATAAATAGCCATTGGTGTTATGATACACCTGGAACTATTCAACCGGATCAAATAATAGATTTATTAACAATTGAGGAAATAATAAAAACATTGCCAAATAAAATAATTTCACCTAGAACATTTGTTTTACAACCAGAAGAAACAATATTTATAGGAGGTTTGGGAAGGTTGGACTATTTAGAAGGGAACAAATTTATTAGGTACTTTATTTATATACCAGGTTTAAATTGCATCCATATATTATTTCTATAATTACAAATTTTTACAGATGTACAATTTTTGCAAGCGACGAATTACCTATCACAATGTGCCGTGTCATTGATGCAGATTATTTATATAAAGAATTATTACACACAGAAGCTTTGGTTGTGCCTATAAATAATCCGCAGAGATTGAAAGTATGGCCTCTCTTACAGTCAAAACAGTTTGAAATAACAGGTGTCAGTAAAATAGAGTCTGCAGCAGATATTGTTTTATCAAATGCAGGTAATTCTATGTATACAATATGAACGATTAAGTAAATGAAAAATATTATAATATTAATTTAATGAATTAAAATATTACAAATTACTTGAAAATCATAAAATATTAAAATATATTTCTATAGGTTGGATAGCAATCACTGCCAAAGAAAATGAAAAAGTTAAGTTACAAGGTTGGACTCCATGTGCGCGAGGTATTCATTTAAGAATACCAGCTCTCTTGAAAAAATCTGTTACTCATCGTGGTGCAAGGGTAGCAGGTACACCAGCTTATAAAAAAGGAAGACAAGTTTATATAAAGGAATAAATTTGAAATTAGTGTTTTTTGAAACTTACTCTGTAAATATGTATATAGTACATTGAAGAATGTAACATGAAAAATTAATACTGTAATATAATACCACAATACATGATATTGTGGTCTTCTAGTTATAAAATTCTGCTTGTACTAATATTTATTTTTTAAGAAAAACAAATATTTCAATAACACAGGTCCAATTTTTATCACGACATCATAATATAAAATGCATGATAGATGCATGTCAATTCTTTATGGATCAATTTCTTCAGCATGCATTCTTGCTTGTTCATACATTCTCTTATAAAATTTTTCCATATTTTTGTAAAAATCTTTCAATTGATTTTGTTCGCATTTATGATAGGTTTCATTTACGTTATCTACCGTTTTTACTTTCGATCCTAACCTGCAAAATAAATTATGTATATGATATTTTTTTTATTAGTAATAATTATCTTACAATCATTTATTAGTAATAATTATCTTACATCGATACTGTTGGTTCTTCTTGTGCTGTATGTACATTGTTTGGAGATTGGATAATATTGTCATTTTGATCATTAGAAAACTGATAAATACATTTAGAGAAATGATGGTCTTTTAACAAATCCTTTTTACAATAAATATTATAACTTTGCGCAGTATTAGTTGGATCATTTTGATTAGAAAAGTAATATTTATATTTTAAACAAACGGGACATTTGTCATAAGTATGTAAATCATTATATGAAGCTAAGGGTTTAGATTTTTTTTCTGAATAACATGGTTCACAATCACAAATAAATCTTTTTCCTGCACAACAATATTGATCATTGGGACATTGTATTCTTTTAATAGGATATGTATATGAGTTTAACTTATTATTTGATTTTTGTTGGGATCTGTAAAAATAGAATAAAATAATTGATTAATATAACTATATTTGTCCTATATTTCTACTTTTTATATGCTATACATACAATTGATAATTTTGATCTTTAATTATTTCTTGACTATGACAAACTCTTTTTTGTCTGATAATACCCTTGACTGGTCGTTTTTTGCTGATCCATGATACATTCTGCAAAGTATTCTTTTTACAGGAATTATGATCGATGTAATTTAAAATTAATAACAACCTAGTACCTTTGAGTTTATTGTTTTTGGATTAATAATATGTATCCCTGACGTCTTAATATTATTTATGTCTATAATTCCTTCTATAATTGTTTTTGTAGACACTTCAATTTTAGGTGCTATTATACCCTGCACATATATATATTTTATTGCATTGATGAATTAAGTATGAATATATATAAAAAAATTTGTTAATCTTACAGGAAAATATTTAGTAGATTCCATAAGTAAATCTATATCTACACAAGCTAATTGGTCTTTGAGACATGATGTAGGGTATAATAAATCAACTAAATTTGTTTCAAATGTAGCTAAAATGACTTCTCTACCAGACGGTGTAACCCATTGTACTAATTCTGCAAAAAAGAATTCTTGTTCCAGGCTATGTTGTAATTCTGTTAAAGAAATTACATGAAAAAACATTTTTTCAAATGTAAATTTTTCATGAAATAATAATGGAAAAACTGGTGTAATTCTATGAGACACTCTATTAGAATTCAGAGTATTAATTTTTAAAGATATTTTTCCATTTGGACATAACCAGACACCGGGACAAGTTACCTATAAAAAATCACTAATTTTATAATCCATTTTATTTGAAAAAAAAAATAAGCTTTACTTTGAAAAATTGGTGACAATAATTATATACATACAGCGCGAAGATCAAGCTGTATTTTAACAAAAAAACCTCTTCCTGTCATGTTCATTGACAACTATTTCACTAGCACAAGTAATTCCATTGTATTGAGCAGGAAGAGTTTTTGTTTTTATTTTTCTATCACCATTGGTACTATCACCACGCTTAATTAATTTTTTTAATTATTTAATAAATTATATCAACAAAATATTCTCTTAGACATTTTTATTAAGTAAGGCACTTATCAATTCTTTAGAAATTGCCATATTGTCAGATGAACACTGGTATATTCTAGTATACATGTTGCCAGGAAACAGTAACACAACATTAGTATTGAATTTGACATAGTTGTAAAATTTATATCAAGATAAGATTTATATGAATAGGATTTAACATGAGTTAATCACATATATACGAATATACGAATTAATAACGTTCTTATAAACGAAGATATAAAATTTTATCTTTAGATTTTATGGATATATATGTGTATATATATATATATGTATATGTATATATATATATTTTATGTGCATAAAAGTATCATGTTTTAAATGGGACACCAGTAAATCTCTCTACTGGTAGACCTTTTTGAAGATGTCGTTGATATAACTCTTTCTTAATAAAATCACACTCTTTTTTAGCAAAATATAATCTTGGATCAACTGATCTTGGTATCAATGGTTTTGTAAACCATCCATATCTAGAATCATTTCAAACAATTAAAAAATTTTTATTTGTAGTATGTAATCTTTTATAATTAACGTTGATAATTTACTCCATATTAACTGAAGGAGGTCTAAATTTATAAATATCTTTTGGTTTCAAAACTGTACGTTTCTCAATAAAATTAATATATTCTTCTGGAATGTCAAGTAAAGAAATAGCGTCATGACGTGCATAGAATTTTCCAGTCAAAGATTTTATTTGAGTTGTAAGAACGTATTTTTCTTGTAGCTTCAATGTACGACTTTCTTTTTCATATCGTTCGATATAGAAACGTAATTTAATAGGATCCATAGAAAGGATCTTTTCATAAAAACAGATATGAGTAGCTTAACAGGTTCAATCATTTATCAATCATTAATGAAGTTGCTCAAATGTGGAAAAGAAAAATATAGTCATTCAATTATTAATATTTATTTAAAATGTGTATATCAATAGAAAACACATACATAACAAGCGGAAGACTATGGTTGATCAGTCAGAGGCTTCTATACAAACATCAACTTTCTTCACACCTTGATTGATCTAACCAGCAATCATCTTTTCGAATATAAGGCAACATTGCTACAAGGAATCAAAACCCTATTTAGTTTCTCATACTTTCAAACAGCATTTTTACATATATCATTATTATTATTTTTTTTTTCTTTAACAAAAATTATTACTTTATGATTAACAACAACAGATTTTTTGTATAAATTATAAGATCGTTCATAAACGTTTCTGAACATGTCTAATAGAACTATTTGACATAAGAAAAGAGCTCATAGAAATAAATGAGCCTCGTTCGATATTTTTATTCCGATACTGTTACAACAACTTAATATAACTTTTTATATTTTTTGCTCGAACGTACGATCAACGACTGCCAATATCACTTTTATAGTTCTATAAATATTTAAGTCCAAATAATATTATGTATATTATTAGATTTGATACAGTTGATGTTACAAAAAAAAAAAAACGAACTCTTGAATGTGAATGTTATATACAATGCCGCACTTACATAACTTACAATATCCTTCATAAAACGATATCATTATATTTGGGAAACACAATGCTATATGTATGCTATACAGTACAATTGTATTGATAAACTATATGCTGGAATTTTCTTAACAAGAACGCAGTTGTATGCTATGCTAATTCTATTTGCATTTTGACATCGTGTTATTAATCACATCATCGATTTTTTGTTGCAAAAAAGAAGGAGAAATTGATCATTCTATAAAGATATTTTGTTAGTGTGCCTTAACATTTTTTTTTGATAAATATAAGCATTAAATATATAGATTGTATACATATAGCTTTTTGTTTAAAGCTATTATAAAAAAAAGAAAAAAAAAAGGTAAAACACAAATATTGACACAACTACCAAGAAATATAAGAACTAAATGATTAATACAACATTCATGTCATTCATGATAAATTTATGTAACCACATAATCTTACTTGCAATAAAAGAGAGAATAGATAACATTTGAAAATATTTTAATTAAGGACGTGCGACAATTTCATTTCATTTAACAATATTTCTTTCTTGTTATTTCATCGTATATATTGTCTTTGCAACAGAGCTCTTATCATACAAAGAAGCTTGAAATATATAGATAAAAATACTTAAAATATACTTGTTATATAAAAACATTATAACATTAATTATTGCTTTCACGTTTAAATTTGATACATTACTTTACATAGACGATATAAAGTTTTATATAGTATTTTTATTATTCTTTCAAAATTTATGCTCAAAATAATAATATATGTTAAACGTGAAAGCAAGTATTTATAATATATTCAAATAAAACTTAACATTGTTGGTACTGATTCATATATCCACGAAATATTTAAAAGCCTAATAAAAATTTCTCTAAAATATTGCATAAATTACTTTCATTCTGGATTATTGTAAAAATCTAAGACACAAATAGATGGATATAGCAATTGAAAAATATACTTTTCGACTGGATAAAAATATATAATATAAAAGGATGCTCCTTTCTCTCTCTCTCTCTCTATTGTTCCTTATATTTAATAATCCTTCATTCAGTATTATGAATAATTGATTGTAAATCTGATGAAGTTGAAGGCATATCTTTGGATTCACTATTACATTGACTTGTTATTCTGCAAAATAAAACAATCGTTTGTAATATATTTACGGTAAAAAATAATATTTTATTTTAGAAAATTGATTAAAACTTAAAAAATCATATAAATACCTTCCTTGTTCTTCAAGTTCTTTATTAATCTCTTCTGTGGATTCTGTTCTTGCTTTAGCTATACATGTTTTAGATTTAACTAAATTTGTATTGTAATATCCATTTTCGCATCTGTTTAGGTATTCATTGGACAATGGAGATTTTCGTACTGTTAGATATTCTGGATTACTTGGAGACAATAATTCTTCGTAATATTCTACTGTCTTTGGTTCCGAGGAGATAACAGTAGATCCGTATTTTCTCGGTAGCATACTAGAATTTCTACCTCCATAAAATTCTACCGGATTATTATTTAATATAGAATTCAGAGAAGAATTTCTATATGCTCCTAAGTCATCGTCCATATTAAAGTCTGTACTGTGGTACCTTTTATGTGCTGTAGATAATTCTAATGTTGGAGATCTTAAATATTTTCGTAATGGATCGTATGTTGAATGTGAGAAGGTACTATAATGTTCATTGGGTGTTTTAACTTCTGTGTTGTATGACACTAGATCTGTGTATTTTTCTTTATCGATCGGTGATTTTCTAAATGGCGATATGTCGTCGTTGTGTAGGCTATAACTTCTTTGCATTAGTTTTTTATTGGATGAAGGATAACTATTCAGTTTACTACGATCTCTATCTCTTGAATTACTAGAACTATATTTCCTTGGTAATGTGCTGCTTGGCAAAGTTACTCCTGGCGGTGGTACTGTTAAAGAAGGCCTTCTTCTATCATTAAATCTTAAATAAAAACTTCTCCTTCGTATTCTATCTATTACAGATTCTCCCTGATCGCCACGCGAAAAAAGAGAATACGAGGGTGAAGTGGGTGAACTTAAATCAGCTCGCGTGTGATTCATATCGGCCGAACATATCGACCAAGAATCGAAACTGTCTGGTTCATCGGCAGGTGAAGTCACTTCGTCCGCGTAAGTATCTACGTTAGTAGATTGCGTTGTATCTTTGAAAATATCTTTTTCAATTGCAGGTTCAGTTTCGTCAATATTATTTGGGGCAACGTATTTTGCGTTAATTTCATCTTCTTTCCTCGCGGTAATATCTTCGTTGGATGGTACGATATCATTATGTGATTCTATTTGATTTTCTAGAAGTCTTGCACATTCATTGACCTCTTTCTTCAATTCGGCAACATCCTTAGCTCTCAATGGTTTATCAATAATTATTTTGTTACCAGTAATAGTGGCGTGATGTGTCATTTTTGACAAAGAATCTAAGAACTTTTCTGAAGGGATATCAGCATTGGTTTCATTTATTTTTGGAGATTGAGACGGCGCGTTGATATTTGCTTTAACTATTTCAGATTTTGGGGATTCCTTTTTAGGGGTGGTATTTCTGAATGTGTGCTGAGGTATTTTAGATAAATCAAGCTTTAAACTTCCTCTGTTCCCTCGTGGGTCACTAGGTTTCGTTTGAGTAGCATCAGAATCCGTAGTATTTATTTGAGTACAATCGGGATTTTTACTTGAATTATTTCCAGATGCTATTGGTTCTGATTTATTTGATATTGCATCAACAGCAGAAAGATTTGCTTTCGTCTTTGTTCGTGTTTCTTGAGTAGAACAGTCGCTAGTTGTAGGCTTTGTTGAATTTTGTAAGTCAGACGTACGTTCGTTTGTATTATCAGCGTTGATCGCCGCAGCTTCTGGACTTTTTTCTTTTTTAGGCGAGGTACTACCTTTTGCAAGAGGTTTCAAAACTTTTCCTTTTTCTTCCGATTTGCTGTCAGAATTTTCAGACGATTTTTTGACTACTTTCTTAACGACGCGTACAATTTTTTTCTTCTTAGTACCTTCAGCCTCTTCCTTTTGCACTGGTTCCTTTAATTTACTGATTTTTGATGTTTTCTTATCGCCATTTTCTTCTTTCTCTGCTTTCGTAACCGCAGTACCGATCTTTTTTACAGATCCTATGTTCTTTTTCGTCTTTATTACTTTCTTCTCTTGCTTACAACTATTTCCTTCTGCGGCGACATTGTCTATTACTTTACGAGTCTCTGGTACATTAGAAATAGGCTTAGGATCATCTTCTTTTTTACATAAATTTGTTTTCTTAACTATTTCTTTGTCGACTGAAATCTCTGTTGTAGATGATTTATCCATTTGCGATTCATCTTCCGCGCTTGTTTTTAACTGTTTTTCGTTGGACAATTTCCTCTCTTTCGAATTCGTATCCTTTTCCTTTACTTTGTCTTTGTATTGCGACTTTTTCGATTCCGTTAGAGAATTATCCAAAGGTTTTTTACTTTCTGTAGGTTTTTTAATTAATCTAGAGTCATTTTTAACCATTTTCATTGGAATTTTACTTGTGGATGACGTATCCTCGTTCGTCGAAGAAGCATCCGGTTTTACAAGCTTAGGAGGACTTTTCTTTAACTTGCTCATTATAGTACTTTGCGATTTGATTGCGTTTGAATTTTGTTTTACATCAGAACTTTTAAACAGTCCTAGAACAGACGATACTCTACTTTTTCTAGAATTAAGAGAATTTTCTTTCGAAGACAGATCCTCGACGCTAATTGCCCTTTTTATTAAATTTGATTCTGTGAACAAGGAATCTGACGGAGGTGCCGAATTTTCTCTCAAAGCTCTTACTTTTTGATCGATCAAGAGACCGCCATTGGACGAAGATTTTGGTGTTTCATCAGTTACGCGAAACTTTTCTAATTTCTTTTCTAAAGAATGTAGAAAACTATTTCTCGAGGATTGCCTTTCAAATTTCAATTTCGAATGATCATCTTTATTGGATTTATCGTCCGATGAAATATCAGACTTATCCTTTTTAAGCGAATTCATTTCGTTCTTCAATTCCTTCTCTGGCTTCGTTTCTTGCTTACATTCCGCGCTTTTATTTTCACTTTTCTTTTTCATGAATCTAGATTTTCTTCGTTCGTTCTCCGCAGCCTTTTGCGCTTCTTTTTCTTTAACGTATCGACTTTCTTCCCGCGGGGTATCAAAAAAGTCTGGTCGTAAAAAGCGTGAAATTCGATGCTGCTTAGGTTTCTGAGATTTGTCCTTCGAATCACTCTCTTTACTGCTACCAGCTCTAAAGAACTTACTTAAAATAGATTTTTCTGGCGATAATGCTCTAATGTTGGAAAGAGTTCCTTGCGATCCGGCAAATGATTTTCTCCTATCACTATCTATACAAGGTTCCCTTGTTAAAGAACCAGAACGTAATCTTAAACTTGGAATGCAACTGCGTCGCTTAGATATGGTCATGTTAGGTGCATCCGAGATTGTACTTAAAGACTCTTTGTCGCATTTATCAGTTTCTTTGTAATTAGAATTTAAATTGGGATCAAACTTCGACGGTCCTAAATTCTTCAATTTTGATTCCTTTATCAGATTCTCAGCTGCCAAAAGTCTATTTTCAAAATTTTTCGACGAATCCATTCTGTATGGTGGTTTACCAGAATCAATTATATTTGACGACGAATCAGCAGGGGATGTGTCGCGAGATTTGATCGATATACTAGATGTAGTATCGACTAAATTAGTGTTTGAGTTACATATAGATACCGAAGTACATTCGGATACCGAACCAGCGTCTAGATTATTATCCGTATTGTTTAATACTTCTTTAGGCAACTGTGATGTATCTTCTAACGATTCTTCTTGAATTTTATCCGTTCTATGAACGCTAAAAGTATCTCTCCAAGTATTCCCAGAATTCGATCTTCCAATTTCTTTATACTTTCTCCCAAGAGTCATGACTTGTCTTGGAAGTGGTAAGAAGTTATCGTCGTCGTCAAAGAGACTGATACTTCTTCTAGAAAATCGGTAATCTAGTTTATCCGCTTTATTTCCGGCTTCCAACAAACTATTAGTTCTTCGAATATTTCTATCGGCCGATCTACTTCTATATTCCGTTTGATCCGATGTAGTTGAACTAGAATGCCTTTTAATACCCTCGGGTGTATCTATTAAACTTAAATTTTCCCTAGTCGGAGATTGATAATACTTCTCGCATGATATTGATAACGATCTTGGTAATGATTGTCTAGTTTGTTCTATAAACTGCCTGCTTAATCTTCGTGCCAAACTAGGAGTAAAATTCTGTTCTAAGGATTCTTGAGCCTCTTTTCTGATTTGTACCGTCTCCGCTTCTATGTCTTCATGTTCTACTTTATCTGAAAAAATTGAGACAATGTCTATGCAAGTACTATAGGCAGATTAAAAAAAAAAAAAAAAGAAAAAAAAAGAAAAAAAAACTGGATTTTTATCAAGGATATGTGAAAAATACCTCCATATTAATAATTACACTCCTTTATTTCTACATACATAAAACCTTCTTATAAAATTTGTCGAAAAATTAATAAATAATGTTAACTCTCTTAAAAATCTCCCAAGTTATTACATATATATTCATAAGTTTCCCCATTGATATATGTGGAACACTAATTTACACAAAATAATGCATATTTTCAATTAATCTTTCTAAGATCGCTAGCCTGTATAATGACTCTTAGACTTAGAATAATGGAAGAATTTATAATTTTGTTATTTCTTTAAGCAACTTGTACAATAAAAAATATGACTGAAAATATGCATTCACGGTAAATATTTTTCTGTCAATGTCTATCTGTCTGTTTGCCTCTATAGTGCTGTTTTTCTCTCTCTTTCGCGCGCGCCCACACACACACACACACGCACACACGCACGAGCACACACACAAAACTTTCTCACTCACGCTCTCGTTCTCTCTCCCTCCCTCTGCTTCTCTTTATATGCGTGTGTTTTTTTGTATATATGTACATATATAAAATTTGTTATATATACATATATAAAGAAAACCAAAAGTGTACTCATTTAACAATTACATGCACACAAAAGTTTTACTTCACATTTTCAAAAATAATAGTTGTAGACTATACAGACAATTAACATATCAAGACATAACTGCAATAGATTCAAAGATACACGCTAAGAATAAATATATTCCTTCATACTTGTCTAAATCACAATGTGTTAAATGAGTAAATTTAACTTAAGAGAATATAATGCAATATATAATATTAAATACAATATGTAATAGCATTATATTAAAGCATGCTGAGACAATGTGAAGTAATAAAACACTGTTATTTAAACTCTTAAAACACAACAAATATCAGCCATTACATACAAGTGTTAGCTTTAGTTTGCCATATACAGCTTAATAACACCCTCCCTAAGAATGTCATTTCAAAAGTTGCTTTTATAACAACTATTTTTCTTTAGGACACGCCAACGATTAGCCGATTTGTCAATAACTTTTAGCAGGCATAGTACGATTTATTCCAAGTGTCCTCATTTTATTCAGTATCACATTTAAGACTGTCAGTTGCTATTTCTTTTTTCTTCCTTTTTCTTTTTTTCTTGTTTTTATATATATATAAATTTCAAATATTCTTAACATGTAAGCATATATTTGATTTTACTAAAAACTTTCTACCTTTTATTCTTCTTCTCTTTCTTCTTCCTCTTTTCATTACTTCTATCCCCATATTCAAAATATATAAATAAATAACAATACATACATATACATGCTTGCACGTCAGAATAAATTATAAAAATTAACTCGCCGTCTAATCCCTTTTAAACGTAACAGCCTTTTAGTGCACACACTTACGAGCTGTTAAAGTGTGCTTTTTTCGAAAACTTTCATTAAACAGCTACGTATATTACGAAAAAGAAAAAAAAAAAGAAAAAAAATAACAAACGTTATATAACTACTTTGTGATGATACTGTTTGATACAGTAATAAACGTCAGTAATATAAGATCAACGAATGTTCGAGGAATTCGAAAGAAGTGTATGTGATGAAATAACTCGATATTTATATGAGAAGGACCATCTGGCCATATTCACTAAATTAGATATAATATAGTACCTAACTTGGTATGTCTCTATTGGGGATTACCGTCTGCCCGCCTACGTAGAGTCACTCGCACGGTCGCTGCAACAACCGTTATAAAAGTCCGTCAATACGTATTATTAAACTAGACCACTGAGATATTGCTGAATACATCTTCGATAAACATACTTGTTCAGAATTTCACAGAATTACTTTGATATGATATTAAGAGTATAGTATAGTGTACATAATATTATCAATTTGATAGTCTAATAATCGATCATTATAAAATATTCAGATAGGATTGAAGTATATGCATAAATCATCATTACAATATTTTTGTATTAATGTAATATTCTTGATAATTTCATTGTGTAACACAGAATTTATATATCACTAATATATTTATCCATAGATCATTAAAAAGATCTAAATTAATAAGAAAATATACTATTCTATTACAACAGTCAAACAGATTGATTGAAATAAAAAGTATTCTGTGTTTAATAAAGAATTTTATCAAAAATATAATCTCCTTAATATCAATCAGTGGTAATAAATATTTACTTTAATTACTGATTGAAGAGTCGACGATAGACGTAAAATAATGCATAAATTCGAACTATATGGATTTCTGTCTTGGAAAGTGGAATTGAGTTTCTTTTGTATATTTGTTTATGGATGTGTGTATTCATGCTCTGAACCTTAGTATATTCTAGGTAAATGAAAAAAAAAAAAGGTTTTGCTAAAGTGTTATAGGATAATATAAATCAACAACAGCATTGCAACAATTACTGCATATTACAAGGTTCTATGTCAGGCGAAGTGAGTTTACGATTGTCTTAATGATTTTTTTTTTTTTTATTTTAATTTTTTATTACAATTGGGGATAGTGGTCAAATGTATTTATGTTATTATTAAATATCCTAATGTATAAATTATTATGGTTTCAATATGAACTATCTACCAATGATTCATGACAAGGCATTTAAATTCTATACTAGATGAAAAGTCTATATTTTTTTTTAAACGAGTCATGTATGAAATAATAAATAACATAAAGAAATAATATAGCGATTATTACTAATAAACAGTATTTATGAAATTAATAGAAAATTTATTTGTGAAAAAATATTCGATTTTGTTTTCACTTTAATAACAATCCCAATAAATTTAATAATAAATAACGAGTAAAATAGAAAAAATCTATCTTTCACGAAAAAAAAAAAATCAATAAAAAGTCTACCCACCTGTGCCAAACATGAACCATCTAGTTATTCTAAAAAGTGTTAGTAGTCAAAAGTTGCAAAACATCGTCAGGCAATAAATCAAAGGAATAACTTGGAAAAAAAAAACAATAGGTAAATCAATAAAATAAACAGAAAAGATATGCTCTGTCTATCAACGACTCGACAACAGCTAGGTACTAGGAAATGCATACTGAATACAATCCAGCATTTTCTCACACGGCTAATATTCTTAGCCAGTGACAAAATAGCATTATAATACCACGTTTTCACAGCAGATCGTTTCAATCTAATTATCTACATTGTTTAGTTCTATCTACGAAAGCGATATAATAACAGAAACTGCATAAGTAGTAACTACAATGTGCGGATATTATACAGCTACTGTGAAAACGTGTGTTAACACCATACAACATCAAATATTTAAACTTATACATTTCACAGTGGATTCCTGTTTGTTGATAATTTACTAGAACAAGCTCATTGTATCTAAATAAGTAAAGCAATAGAAATTTCATAGGAAGTAAAATTTTGTTTGATTACTTTCCAATTTTATATTATCGTTTTACAGGTAATTCCACGGTAAACTGTAGGACGTACGTATAGATTAATATCCTTACCTCGTGGTAATGTATTGCTTCCAATTTCAAAAACGCTCTCTCTTGAAGAAGGTGCGTTGTGAGAACCTGGACTATTAGGAGAGCCAGGATTTATTGAACTGGTAGAATCTTTTCTGCCAAATATATCAGTGTCACGGCTTAGAGAATGTTTGAACTGCGATTCCGACAGTCGCCTATGGTCATAAAAAAAAAAAGTTTATTAATTATTATCAGAATATCTTATGATATTAGCCAAGTATTTATTTATATCGTATAATAACTATCATTATTAATTTATGCCAAAATTGATATCTTCCGAATATATAATAGACAGCGGTATTGATTAAAAGAGAGTGGAGTAAAATGAAAGTGTAATGCAAAAGAAAGGGTGCCAGTATCTATGGGCAGGTTGAAAGTATTTTCAGCCCACTTATTTCTGTATCATGTGTGCCACTACCACGTGCTGAATATAGAACAGTATTGCAAATTAAACTAAATAAAATAAGATATGCGTATAAAATTGTCAATTTATATCTGTACTATTAAAGTGCATGGTATAAAAATGTTTATTTTTAAAGGCCCCAAGTGACATAAATTATTTTTAGCAATTTTCTACATTATTTTATTATTTCCTTAAATCGAACTCACGTTGTCACGGTCCTTGTTTCAAAGTAGATCTCGTGGCTTGCATAAATGAGCAATGATATCATTGCCATTAGACAAAGAAATACTTAACTCATATATTTTTCTACATACGACAATATCACATATATCACTTTGTGAATACGTCATGTAAGATAAAATACATTTTTTTGTTTGTTAAATTACCTTGATAATGGCTTATTATGACCCCAGAAATTTTGCGGCGAATTAACTCCAAGTCGTCCCAATAATCGGCTGCTTGGGAAACTACTACTGCCTCTATCGTCAACGTTAAGTCTTTGTGTCAAGCTTCGTACTCTAGACAATAAAGTAGAAAACAAATTTTCAGCTGTTAATAGTTCGAAACCATCGTCGTCGTCATCTTCGCCGGAAGATAAACTATCGCCGTGTTCAGATGGTTGTCTAGATGGTCGTGAACTTCGCAATCTGTGCATATGCCTTTGTAAAAGATCTTCGCTATCTCTGCAAAATATACAACGATGTTACATATCCATAAATATTTTATCAAGAGTATAATAGAGCACAACGATACCTATGTAAAGTAGAAAATGGCGATTCATCCTCGCTAGCATCAGATAACAGAGAACTCATTCTTCTTGGTCTACTGAATCTGGATCTTGGCGGATTTGTACTAGTTGGTGTGCCAGTTTTACTTTCTGGCTCTACACTACCAGATCTGGGTGTAACATAGCCACCACCTTCTACAGCAATAGGAATTATATATTCCCTCGGGCTTTTTCTTATCGGTTCCGGTCCTATCGTTGAACCAAGAGCACTGTCAGTATCGGAGTCCGCTGTTGATTGACGAGATAAAGATCCTGATCGCTGGGACATAGATCTCTGTGGCATCGGAGGTTTGGGAGGAGTAGTAGGCGATTGTTGTACATGTTGATGGTCTGGCTCAACCTATTATCGAATAGTACGTAAATAAGTGCTAATTAGAATGACCTTTTCCTTTTTTTCAAATTACCTGAATAGGGATAATCCTCTCTCGCGGTTGAACTTTCGGCTTTATCTCTGGTTCTAGACTAGAACTTCTATTTGTCTGTGGAACTACTGCAGCCACGGGAAATGCTATTTCAGATCTTTGTGTTCTTAGCTTCTGCGACGGGAAAGCATCGACTTTAGCCTCCACTTCTGATTTAAAAGCAACTGTATCTGGAATCTTATTCCCTGACAATGTAATTTCCGCTTTACTTGTTTTTCGGGGTCGTGGTAAAGTGGCACTTTTAAGTGTTATTTCCATTTTGCTGGATACCTTTGGCTCTTCGGTTTGTGAATTATCGCTATTGGATATTTCACACGTAGTAGGTGTCTGAAGAATAAAAAAGAGACGTAACTTATGAAGCATCGTTCTTTATAAATTATGAAACGTTAATGTAACTCACAGTAATGTCGGACGAAATGGAATTATTGTCAAATGAAAATTTGGTTTCAGTTGGCGTAGATACAGATACCGTTGCAGCCCTAATATCGTTCGGACCTACCGGTATCTTTAATCCTATCTTTTTAGACTCTTGATTTTGAGGAGACGTTGGCGGAGAACCATTAACTTTTCGAAGCACGGGTGGCTTACCAATCGCACCAGTTATTATATCAACAGCTCGTTTCTTAGCGTCGTCTCGCTTATTCGACTTTTCCTCCGTATCTACGCTAGCCTGAACGAGTTTTGATTTATCGTCAATTTTTTCAGATTTCTTATCTACGTCGATAATAACTTTAGAAGCATTATGTTTAACCGGTGTAACGGTACCAGATGTAAGACTCGCTTTGCGTTCGAAGGCACGCTTGGCACCACCGACGTTAACACCAGGAATGAAAATCTTTTTTGGCTTTTCATTTTCCAAGCTGGATGTCATTTGATTGAACTTCTCTGCAGTTTCAAAGATTTTCGATCGCCGTCTTTCAACGGGTTTCGTAAGTACATCCTCTACTTCGTTGGCAAGTTCAGAATCAAGAGACAACGCTCTTTCTTTTAACTTCTTAATTTCTTTATCCATAGAGTCTATTTGTTTCATATCCTCCGAAGCGGAGTCGAGCGGATTATCGACTTCCAACTTGTTACTTAAATTATCTTTATTTGGCACGTTTATTTTGGAAGTATCGTTTAATTCCTTACTTGACGCTACTTTATTTGGTAATGCATGTGTACTTTTATTCTTTTCTACAGAAGCAATTGCCTGTTGATGATTACTTTCCTCCGACGTCTCTTGCAACGTACCTTCCTTCTTGTTTTCATTTTGACTAGTATCGTAAAATCTATCAATATTTTTTGCAGACATTTCTTTGGATAATTGTTCATGCTCCATAGGTACTGGCGTCTTACTTCTCTCCTTGCTAGGTGATTTTTCTTTAGATTCTTCTATTAATTCTAAACAAGCTGCCGCGTCTACTTTATTTAAATCAACAGTCTTACTTGTAGGAACAGTTACAGTCGCTGTAGGCTCTACTTCCATCGTTTCTTCCATTATAGAGTTTGGAATCGGTGCTGAATGATGCCTGGACGTTGATCTATACATTCTAGGCTCTCTTTCGTCTGATCTTTCTTTTCTCCTAGACCTTTCTTTCTTTTTAACGGTCGCCGCAATTGTCTCGTCCATCGATGGCGTAGTCTCTAATTTTCTCTTCGCATCCGTAGCTGCTGCTGCTGCTCCTCTATTTTCTTCCTCAAATAATTCCCTTATTCGTCTGTCTGAATTACTTTGATCGAATTCCATTAGACTACCAACCGAGTGACATCTCGTAGGCACTAGCGTTTCGGAAGACATATTATTTGCGACATCTCCGCTTGTTTGTTGATCGCCTACGAGTAATTTCTCTGCGCTAGCCGATTGAGGTACCAACGAGAGCAACAAATCGAGTCGGACAGGAGTTTGTGCAGCAAGATCTTCCGCGATGTCGAGACAATTTTGTTCATAGCCCTCGTTTACCCACCAATGACTGCAAATCTTTTCAATGTCCGCTCGTCTAGCAGGACAAGCTGTGAGCATATCCCTGATCAGAGGGGAAGCGGCTGAAACAAAAGTGTACTTGCTAAATAGATATGGAAAAGTTACACGCTTGAGATATAAAATTAACATATATTCAATAAACTTACGAGAAGGTTTCTTGGGTTCAAAATAATCAGACTGTGAGATCTGCTTGACTAGTCGCTTAAAATTGGACCCATCAAAGGGCATGGCACCGTAAACCAATGTATATAAAAGAACTCCCAAGCTCCAACAATCTACTTCAGGTCCATGATAAGGTGTACCTTTTACTATTTCAGGACTTGCATACAATGGACTACCGCAAAATGTACTCAATAATCTTTGTTCGTCGAATACATTTGACAAACCAAAGTCAGCAATTTTTGCATTTCCAACTTGATCCAAGAGTATATTTTCTAGTTTAAGATCTCTATGGCATATTTTATGTTTGTGACAGTAGAAAACTGCAGTTGCTATCTGACGAAATATTCTTCGTGCTTCCTGTTCCGACAAAACTTTGCGTTCGCTCAAGTAATCGTAAAGCTCACCACCGGCTGCATATTCCATAACCAATACCATCTTCTCTCTGTTTTCAAAAACTATCAAAGGTAAAGACATTTTAATATATCAATTATTTGGAATCGTTAACTTCTTCGTAAGAAATGATTGTCGATGTTTTACCTTCATAAATGTGAATGATATTAGGGTGCTGTACGCTTGACATGATTTGTATCTCTCTACGTATCCGAATCAGATCAGCCTCTGTCTCTATTTTACATTTTTTTATTGTCTTTATCGCTACCTCTTGGCCCGTTTCTTTGTTTATTCCTAATTGGACCTTGCCATAAGTTCCCTGGCCCAGTTTCTTGATAATGTCAAACCTGAGAATATTGGATTATTAACGATCGATGCCAGCGAACTTAGAAAGCCGGCGCCTGTCGAAACAAATCGGCCGATTCTCGGGCATCAAACAAAACTCGTCGCATACCGAGCCGCGAATCGTTGCCAAAACTCATAAATCGGTGAACGCATCACCGATCGCATTTTATTAGTTTATCGCTCCGCAAACTTGTAAACTTGCCAATTAGAAAATTTCTAATTAATTATATCGCTTAACAGCAACAAGCGAAGTATCGGTCGATCGGTCAAACGTCAACGAGGATTCCAGCTAATTCGTAATTACGTGCAACGACGAGTTTCGTTTCTTTTTTTCTTCGATCTACAGTTCCCTTTTTGTTTTTTTTTTCTTGGCCATCACGATGAAGACACTTCACCTTTGCTTCAATTTCCTCTTGTGATTATGAAGACGCACTCCTCCTGTACTCTCCATCCCTCCCATTATATTATGTATACTAGCTTCGCCCACCACCATCTTGATTGTTATTTATCTGAAAAAAGGAGAAAAAAAAAGAAAGGAAAAAAATTGAGATTAGAAGCAGATCGAATTGACTCTATAATTACAAATTATAAATTCGTTTAGGACGATTTTATTTAGAATCAAACGATATAATAACGGTATAATAAACTTTAGAAAACATAAGCAAAACTACCGACTTGTACATTGCGATTTGAAACTCAAAGAGAAGAAGAAGAGAGTCCAAAACGAATGAGTCAAGTACGAAAAGATCGCCATTTACTTTTTCTTCTCTCTTTATTTCACGCGCAGATACGACATAATTTTTTATTTATTTCTTTTTAGAGGAAATACTTTTTTAAGGGCTTGACTCTAAGCATGATCCTTTTTCTCTCTCTTTCTCTTTCTGGCTCTTCTGGCTATAGTAGAGAACAGCAAGAGAGACGGACGGAACCTCGTCCCTGTCCTCATAAAAGGAGGATGACAGTAGGCGCTTTAAGCCAGGCGAGCTTACGTGTTAAAGAAGAAGAGTGAAAGCGAGATTGGAAGGGGAGAAGGAGAAGGAGAAGGAGAAAGAGAAAGAGAAAGAGAAAGAGAAAGAAAGAGAAAGGGAAAGAGAGAGAGAGAGAAAGAGAGACAGAATGCGGTGAGTTTATTTCGAGCATCGAGACGCCAACGTGTGTCTCCACGTCGGTGGGCTCCTCTATGCCATCTCGCATCTTCGCGCAAGGAATACATCTACCTATTGCTACTGCGAAATCATTGAGAAACTAAAGAAAAAATTAACTTTCAATGTCAACTTTATTCAACGATATAGATTCGCTAAAAAAGAAGTTGACTAAATTTATTCCATTAAATCTATCCGACGATACGAGTATAACCGATTAGAACGGTGTGATAAATATATTTGTAAATATATAAATATATATAAATATATATATATATATATATATATATATATAATTCAAGTATGAATTAAAAGCTTTATCTTGCTAGTTAATATCTTAAAATTATATAAGGGTCAAGAGAAAGGTTTACGATCATCGTGTCAATGAAGACTCTAATCACGATGAAAATTTATCCGACATTACGTTGTCATGGAGACATCGAATAGCGGGAAATTCAAGAATTGTCGATAAGGAAGGAATTTGAAAATCTCTCTCTGTGTGTTAGAACGGCGGCGGACATTGGAACATATTAACGAATGCTGTTTCGGTGTTTGTCTTTGGTAGACTACTCGCCTCGAGAGAAACTATAGCTCTCTCTCCTCGACGTCCGGCTATTAATGCACCGCAATATGGATAACGGCTGGCTTAAATGCGGCGTTCGTTCAGACGCCTCGTTGAGAAACAAGAATCGGGAAAGATTCACGAGAAAGACGTGCAACGGCACGCAGGGTGAATGAAACTAAAAAAAACAAAGCAATCATCAAATGACGACGATGCAAATGTTGCAAGATCGGTCGTCATCTTTCCCGGAAGAACACTTTGCTTCTTGGGAAGAACTACGACGCCATTTGTCCTTACGTAATTTGACTACTATTGTTATTATTATTATTATTATTATTATTATTACTATTACTACTACTATTATTATTATTATTATTATTCTAATCGTTTAATGAATGAAACGCTTAGCTTGATATCGATGGCACTTAAAAGCAAGGACAATTAAAAAAAGTGCAATTGTGCTGTGACAGCGCAACAACTTTGAATAGGTTATACGTATACAACGTACGATGTGAATTCACATCAGTGTCAAGTAGAAGCGTTCCCTTCTAGTTCGGACGAGAGCACTTGCACCAAGAAGCAGGAATTTTATACTCGGTAGAAGAATGTCTTGTCAACGTGGTACTATTTGCCAGATTACAACGATCAAGACGTGCACGAAATATTATTGCGTCATTATGATCGTTTACACGCAACGATATACAAGTTTCTTCTACTAAGGAACGAGAATGCGTTATATCGAAAAGACAAGTTACGATCTACAATATTTTAGCCCCGTTCTACGTTCCGATGCCAAAAATGTTACGTTACTATTACCACTTACGTTACAACCAGAAGAAAATTATACTTGAACATCCGATCTTTATCGTAATTCATTGAACCATTCTAAAAACGAAAAGACCTCGAATAACGTCACGCTACACAATTTAACAATGTCGAGAGCTTTTACCGACTACGTTTACTCTAAACTCGACTACCGAACTATAATTTACACAGTTATTATGTATTTTCGTATTGCTCTATTGATATATACATAAAATAGATACGGGCAGCAAGCGCGCCTAGAACATTCCAAGGTTGGCCATTTGCCTTGGAACTAGGAGCCATCGATTTTATTGCTTATATCGCTTAACTCGGACAGATAAAATATTTCGGATATTATTATTCCCGATATTATTTTTTATGACTATTCGATTTTTTTCTTTTTTTAATTCTTTATCGTTCTTTTGCAAATTTTCTTATTTTATATATATATATTTTTTTTTTCAACGTTTTATTCGACCAAATTATACGTAACGCGTGTAGATTTGAATGTCCCGCTTTGAGATCGTTTCAAGCGTTGAAAGGAAAATGGGCAGGCAAAGAGAAAGCATTTCCGCGTGTCACGTGTAACGAGTTAGAAGAAAATCGGGAAGACTCATCCTTTCCTAGCGAGTTTCAGCGACTGGCATACATAGCGCAATGCCGTCTGCATATTTTAGAAGGCGATGCATTCATGCTCTGAGTTCATTTTCCCGTCCGTTGGACCCCCTCTTCTCTTCTTCTCCCTCATCACTCTTCCCCTCCTCTACTCATTCTCTCTTTCTCTCTCTCTTTTTCTCTCTGTCTGTCTTTTTCTGATGTTCGTGACTACTAGCTAGCAAGATGCAATGCATAAACGTATCGTCGCGACTTTTGAACCGTACACTTGTCGTCTAACAGTACTTAATAATCTTAGAGGGTCGTCGAGAAACTAAAACGTGTCTCGAGTCTAGGAAAATTCACTCAAACGAATCTCTACTATTCGTTGAGTAGTAAGAGACAGCGTTTCTTAATTTGCCATTAAAAATTACCTACGTATACGAGTCGTCGAATGATTGATCTTTTCTTTTGGTTTTCTTTCTTTCTTTTTATATTTCTTTTACTTTATTACGTACGTATGTATGTATATATATATATATATATATGTATGTATGTATGTATGTATGTATGTATATACATGAGAAGATCAAAAAAGAGAGAGAACAATGGCAGGATTAAGAAGAGATATCACTCGTCCTCGTCACCGATGATCGGTAGTATACGGAGTATATACAGAAGGGGAAAGAAACACGTGCGCGTACGAAATCATTCTCGATACTCGATCGGTGGTGCGCTTTCGATATTTTTAGCAGAGCACGTAGACCCGTCGCGTGGGCAGACCAGCCTCAGGGCCGACGTCCTAATGACTCCCATATCTTTATACGAATTCACGTTCTACGATCTGTCTTGTGAAAGTTCTGTCTTCCGAAAGAAAGGCAAACTTACAAATTGACGAACGATGAGAGTATTGAGTATAAAAAATAGATACTAGATCGTCGCAGAGTTTGCGTAGGGGGTGCAGAAACGGGACAATGCGTGGAAGATGGATTTTTTTTTATTATTATCGTTGAGAAGGCGATGAAGATAAAAAAAGGAGAAAGAGAGAGAGAGAAAGAAAAAAAAACGTTTACAAGGTCTCGTCTCGATTACTGGAGACTCGTTTTAAAGAGAGAAAAAAACTCATTTCTCCAATAGGTCGTTGGAATGCGAAAGGAAAGCTTAAGTAGGTATAGTCGGACGAAGGTCGGGTTTAGCGGTGCGTGACGCGGTTAAGGATGATGTTCTCCACTATGACGTCACACGGTGTACTAATACGGTATCCTGGTGTGTGATTCACGTTATATTATTGTATCTCGTTATTCTCGGTAAGTACCACGATCCAAAACGGTTTCGTTTCGCGATACGACGAACGAGCGACGACGATGGTGTACGACGGCCCTGTCGTCATCGCACCCTTCCTTTGCAATAATAACAACGTTGACATCACGAGACAACGACTACGATTATCTTTCGTACTATATTAATTTTCCAGCGACGAATTGACTCTACGAATCAGTCAAAAAAAAAAAAAGAAAAAAAAACCGGATGGTAGTATCGTGTTAACGGTTTGAAAAGCGCGCCTCTTCTCCTTACGACGTTCTAACCTCTTTCATTTCTCTTGTCTGACCAAAAGAAGAAAGATCTACTTACTCGATATTTACTGCTTTAACTTTTTAACCTTTACCTTTTTCTTATCGATATTATTTCACTTATTCAAAGTTATTCGCGCGTTCATATATCTACGTGCCGTCTAAAATAGTAAATATCAAAGTCCAATAATCGGTTTATAACGGTGAAAGGATCAAGGCTACTAAGCATATACGGTTTCAAGCATACTGCCGGCGGTACTTTGAAATCCGAGCTCGACGGACGGCACTTGCATGCATACATACATATATACATACATACATCCATGCATGCATGCATATATATATATACACACACACGCACACATCTATTCGAATACCGATTAAACTATCCCAAGATCGAACCGTGCTTCTTAAACATTTCATTTTCTACCAAATGTTTAACTTTACGATCGAACGATTATCGTTGAATGATTACATTCTTAGAATTGAATTTACGTATAAGAATTCAAGAAGATGCGCCAACGAGCATTGTTACTTTAAACGGGATCGACTCAACTGTCAATTGAGAAAAGCAAAATGTGTGTCAGCGTGTACGTGTTACACGCATACATAGACGCAAGCGCGCACCTCTACGAGAGCGTGCTATTCGGTATTTAGGTTTCCACCGATAAAAATAGCATCCTGATATTCAAAAGGGATCCTTTACTACGCTAATGATTATTCAACCACGATCCATGCATTTAGGAAAAATCATCCTTCCTGATCGATCTTCTACGAGATTCGATTAGTTAAGTCCGAGATATTAAACTTTTCTATGACGATTATTCAATGCTCGTAAACACTTAATAAAAGTAAGTGATAAGATCAATCGAGCGTTCTTATCCTTCCTCATTTTACATACATAATATATAGATATATATCTATACATATAACTATAGTAATCGGTTCGATCGTATTCCTTAGAGTCTCAAAATTGGAACTCCAAATGAATAACGTCGACAGAAGCTTTGAATGAATATCGACAGTCCGGCCGTATTCTAAAAATAGCGAGAATTTGTACCTTACAGTGAACTCTGGAGCAAGATTATCCTCCTTTTCGGCCGCCACTCTTCCTCGGTCCTCTCTCGGTGTCTCACTCTCTCCTTTTCTCTTTCCTCTCTCCCCTCTTCTTTACTCTCTTTCTCTCTCTCTCTCTCTCTTTCTCTCTGTCTGTCTGTCTGTCTCTTTCTTTCTTTCTTTCTCTCTCGATCTCTCTCTCTCTCTCTCTCTCTCTCTCTTTCTCTTTCTACTTCGGTAAACGTAGATAAAAAAAAGAACACTATTTACACGTTAATTAGAGTACCTAAGAAAAACGTTTTCACTAGGTCTCTATGCCTCTTGAGTTTTCTTCTGAAATCACGATTCCTCTACGTTTCCACTTCATTTTACCAGACATTTTCTTAGCGACAATGTGGTACACAACTTGCTCGTTGCCACCATCTTTTATTTACTAATTTTGGATCTGAACACCGGGAACAGGGAACGCGAACGGACCGCAGCTGCATTGGCGCTAACTTCCTGCCATCTATTCATTTTTTCTTACGCACATTCTCCTTCTCTTCCATTCGTACATCTTTCACGTTTATTTCATCCTCCTCGTTTTACAATCACATCTTACAAACTCTCTTTATTTTTAATCGATCATATTTTCGTAGATTTATATCGCAACATTTCTAATTCAGAGCAAGAGGTAAATATAAAAAGAGTACAGTGTATTCAGCGATCCTCCAAATTCAAACGAAACCAATCGTTTACTGTTATATTAAGTACGATTCATACTTAGTTACGGAAATTCTCCGCAAGAGGGACGAATTTGTCTTCGACCATTTTCGACCAATCGTAATTAATTTCTTTGACCAATAAAAATCAGTAATGTTTAATTAATCGCATCGCGAATTTATGTATATTCAAGTTGAAACGATTGAAAGTGTCAACTGCGCAAAATAGAAGCGATAATTATTCTTCTTCCATTTTAATAATTCACGAGTGAATTGTTTATAAATAAGTCATTCAAAAATAAATTATTATTTTCTTACGACGTTATTAGACGAAAGAACGTAAGACGAGTATAATTACTTATCGTAATTTCCATAAGTAGCGGATATGCGGTGTAACATCTTGAATGTGAACAATACAAAGTTATAAGAATGTTCTCATGGATAAAGTAATTTTCAAGATTTTCTTTGACAACAAATGATTTTGAATTTTCTATGACGAATTTTAACCTTCGTCGAATATAACTTTTAAATTCGGCGCGTCTTATTTAAAATGGCGGAATAAGTTACCCCTTCCGTCCTTCCTAACTCCTCCTCGTATCCACGATAAGATTTTGTATTCTGTTCTTTTATTCTTATATCAGTTTCTTGGGTGTGTAAAAGGATATATGTGTGAGTGTGTAGAATATAGATAGGCATGGTGTCGAAGAGGAAATATTGGTAAAACGAGTAAAAGACGTCTTATAAGGCCTTCGCACGAGGAACTAGTTTTAGACCGATTAGAGCCTGTTGAGCTGTAATAAGAATTTATATTGCTTGCTATTCTACATTACACTTTTATTGATGGTGGTGCCATATTTATTATATATGCAAACAATAGAATAAATATCATATTTCTGTTTCTTACAAAAAAATATAGTATTCAATGAATGCCAAAGGTAATCCACAGAAAAAATTTAACAAAGAATCATCATTTGCAATGATACCCAAGATTATGTCAGGAGCAACATGCACCAAATCTAATGATAACATTTTATTAAATCCTGTTAATATATTTATAAAATCTGAAGAAGAAATGCTCGTTTCTTCTAATAAGACTGTTCAAAGTAATACATACAAAAATAAGGAAATTAGTGATTCAACGATTCAATCTAGTGTAGATCAAATAGGATTATGCGATACTTCAATTTTATACAAAAATAATACATCTAATACAGAAACTCGTGATCTGAAGTCTGATCTCGAATCGCATCAAACCAATACAGATTCTAATAAAATAAGCAATAGCGATGATGTTACATCTTTGAAAGTCAAAGAAATCATTGCCTATCCAGAATTAAACCCAATATCGCAGAAAGAAATGACAAATGAGCAGAAACCTGCAAAGTCTATTATTGTACATTCTGCACAAGCAAAAAAGAGAGGAAGACCTAGGAAATATGTATGTATCCAAACTCCGGAAGAGTATGATAACTATTACTCGCATCTACATGTTTCCAATTTAGAAACGTCAACGTATCGCACAAAAAATTCAACAAATACGTTCGTAGCTGCATCCGATAGTAAATCCTCTAATGAAAATGTTAAGGTAGATATTTCTGACAATATTACTGCACCTAAGCGAAGAGGACGTCCTCCTTCAAAAAACAAGAACAGTATTAAAAATGAAGTAAAAGATCGTATTAAAAAAAAAGTAATCATTAATACTCCTGACACTGAACATATACCACAATTATCCGATACAGTTGTAGTCTCAAAGGAAAATAGCAGATTAAATGTAGTAGAAAAAGAAGAGGTTAGTAGTATGATCTCGTTATAAAATATCCATTAGTTTGTATCTCACTAATTATTTATTTGAACTTAGATTCAATTAATTAAGTGTATGAGATGTGAAAAAGAAATAGCAAAAGAACAACAGGAAGTACATAATTTAATGAAACATAACAATATGGGCTGGTACGAAGGAGAAGAATCAATGGTATATAAAAAAAAACTATCTTTTTTATAAGATCTAAATAATCATTCAAATAAAATTTACAATATATACTTTTAATTTCCTTTTAATGCTATTATAGGACTTTCAAAATGATATAAAATTATTGAAGAGGGTGTTATCTAATGCTATAAAAAGAAAAAAAGGACAACTTGGTTGTGAACAATGTGGTGCAATAAAACGTAGTGTTAATGGATTTATATCACATATTCAATTTTGTGGTAAATCAGATGATGTAAGTTGTATTATGTACTTGCACGTTATATCGATAACATTATAAAAAATTATATTTATTAAAATTAAATTTTAATCTTAGGAAAAAAGGGCATTAATGGTAACGTGTTCCGTGTGTAATGCTGTTATGATGCCATCATCTATGGAAATTCATGAGCGACATCATAGGGAATTGAAATATAATAAACGCAAAAATTTTCTGATGGAATTTCCAGAAAATGAAAAAGTAAGACGTAAAGCTGCAGAAAAGTATGTATAAATAATATAACTGAGTAGAACCACTAAAAATATTGTGATTTAAAAATTGTATACAATAAATTATTATTTTTTGTTTATATATAGAGCAGTGTCAAAAATATTACAGTTTACAGAACTTGTTAAGGATGAATGTTTAGGACAACCTAAAAAAGTGGAATTAAATTCTTCTGTATTGGTAAGCAAATATAAAGCATGGTTTTGTGTAATTGTATGTGCAACTATATTAGCTTGCAGTTATTTACAAAATGATGCAATGCCTAAAAGTTAACAATATGTAGGCATAAATAGAATAGTTTTCTTAAGATTAAATAAGCAAAATTTTTATCATTTCTGGTATTCAGGAATGTCACTGGATATATTTAATTTTCACATTTAAATTAATGTTATTAAGAAATTAAGTATACTAAAAAGTATACTGAATAAAAATACATTGATAAACTATTTTTTCTTTGAAAAGCTATTTTTAGACTGGACACTTATTGCATGCTACATATCTTCTTCACTCTTAGATACTATTATGACAAAATAAAAATGGAAAAAAGGATTTTGTATATATGTCTAAGAGAATGAAATGTCTAAAAGAAGAAAAAACAAAAATATGCATAAGAAAAGATATTCATAGACATACATACACATATGTCAATGATTATGAAAGTGGTTTACGTAAAAATATGGAAATATTCTGCTGAGAGCAATTGTTTTGTTCTATATTATTCTATTCAACTAAAAAATTTTAATTCCTCACAAACAAAAAAGATATGACTTACTGTACAAGCATATATATATTGGAATGGAGTACTGGAAATAAAATAGGTACATGTTTAAATTCTGTTCTAATCGAATGCTAATGTCACATAAAACCGCTTCTATGACACATGATAAATTCTCACTTAATTATTAAGAAAACAGATTATATGTTTAAGTCCTCTATTGTGGTATGTTCAAGACAAAGATATATCGTAGAAAATTGTTCACCCTCTTTCATCATATGCAACTTTTTGCAACTAAAAAATCTGTATATCATCTGCAACTATATAAATTAGAAAAAATATTGTTCAATGATATACATTTTTCTAATACTTTTTATTATTATGTTAACACAGATGCTAACTCTACTAAGATCTGGAAGATTTCAAAATTTATATTTATTTTAATATTTATAGATCACTCAAAATATATGTTAAGGGAAGTGCCCAGTCTATTGCTATTACATAAATTATAAATCTTACTAAATAGCAGTTTTCAGCATTACTGGTTAATATAATCTCTGTGCAAACAGTTTGGTTTATAAATTGATATCAATTATGATCCATTATATAACACAATAACAAATACTATACTGCATCTATAATATCTATTATATAATTTAAATATTTTCTTTCAAAATATTATGATACATATTATCATAATTTTTCATTCCTATGCATTGTGCACATTTTTATATGTCTTCAAACTTCTGCTTATTATTGTGTATTTTTCTGGAGTAGTAGGGTCTTCAATTCAATCAATGTTTAAATAATTCTAGGCTGAAGAAATAGCACCAAATACAAGCACAAAATGTGAAGATATATTGGATGATACAAATGGTACATCAAATGTTACTGGTATCAGTTGCCAAGAAAGTAAATCTTTTGAAACTGAACCACACCCAATGAAAATGATAAAGCCAAAAAGTGAAGATGATTCATTTTCAAAAATTGAAAGTACATTACCTGTTACTGAAGATCAGTACGATACGTTCGGATCGTATGTAGCAAGTGAAATACGGTGTTTGAATTCAGACTACTTACGCAGAAAATTAAAGAGAAAAATACAATGTGCTATCATAGATATACAAGACGAAGAAGATCGACTTCCAGGATCAACTACTCCAGAATCTTCGTTTACTTAAATTACTCCGTCATTTCTCTTAAATACCAGAACTCGTTTTTACTACCAACCAACATTCATTCATTTGTTTTTATTAAAATCATTTTTTAGAATATGTAAAGCAGAGACATTGGTCCGAATTACAATAAGTAATAGAAAAAAAAAAAACCAGTACTTTTACATTATTTTTTAATGTAATATAATATAACATAGAAATTAAGTTTCACATTCCTTTTCAAATAATTTTACTGTTTCTTAATTTCAATGTTATAATTTTTAAATTGATTTTATTGAATTTATATCAATTTTTCCAATAATTATTGGATATTTACTACATGTGAATCTGCCACTTCAATACTAGATGTACGTCTTGATTTACATCTAACTTTGAACAAAAAAAAAAAAAAAAAGAAAAAAAAATTAAAAAATGTATCATGCAATAAATGTCCATATCTAAATAGTTTTTAATATTATGATAATGGAATGGCTTGCACTGGTGTTTATGACCAGATTATTTTGTTTTTATTTTTAAGTTATCCTACATCTGGCTCTTGTTATGATATATTTACACAATTATAGAAAAACGTAAAAATGCCGGAATTGAAAAAGAGAGTGCCATCTGTTTGGAAAGCTATATGGAAGAAGGAATTAGAATTAGAAGGTGTATCAAAATGTCGTCAAATAGGATGCAATTTTTCATGTTCTTCGTACGAAGATATGTGTAAACATTGTTCTCAATGTAATTTTACACCTCAAGAGGTAATATGAGAAATTTAATTTTTTTCATATCTTATGTATACCGCGTATTTTTATTATATTAACGATATGTATTATTTGTTTTTAAACAGAATTTTACTTGTAAAATATGCAAATTTTTTGCTGAAAGCAAAGAGAAAATTATCGAGCATATCAAAGCTAAACATGAAACTGAAGATAATGCAGATAATTCACCTGATTTTAAAAAAGAAGATAATACGTCTGATGAAAGTGAAGATGAACCACTTGCAGAAAGATTTAAACAGCAATCGCACACTATAAATCCGGAAAAAGAAAGTATGTATTTCAATAATTAAATAATTATAAAAAAATTAGTCATTATATAAAACATATAATTATAAATATATTTTTAGAATCATGTAGTATAATGATGTTTTTGGATGATGCATATGCACTAAAAGCACCCTGGAGTAAATTTTACATGCCCACCTTGAAGTGGACAATGGAATAGTAAGTGTGAATTGTTTCTTTTTTATTATAACGAATCAAGTCATTTGCTAATTCTTGCAGTGAAATGGAGAATTATGAATTTCAATTATTTGATGATTATCTACCAAATCCGTTTGTACTATTAAATGATAAAGATGCAATGAAGTACTTACCTCCATTAAAAGTATCAATGCCTACAAAAACAGTAAATTTAAATTCATCTGGCAATGTAGAGAATGCAGAGAGTGAATGGAGATATTGGAAAACATTTGAAGGAGGAATCTCTCAAGGTAAAACAAAAAAAAAAGAATAAAAATAATCGACTTACAATTGATTCAAACTCTTTTATTTTTATTGCTCTATAGGTTTACCAACATTTTTTACCGGTGGACCTATATGGGCTTTAGCATGGTTATCTATTCCAGCTTATGCATACCTTAAAACACCTGATCAATATATAGCATTGAGTACACATCCTGACATGGAAAGTGAATATGCTATAGGAAAGGCATATTCAGGACATAATATGATACAAATATGGAATATGGGTAAATTAAATAATGAGTAAGTATTAAACGTTTAAATAATATTTATAAATTTTCAAAACATCATTAACATAAATATATTTTCTTAATTACCAAGGTCGAAATTTATGGTCAGTACTCCTATTTTTTCATATGCAATTGTACATAATAGTAGTACAATATGGTCCCTTGAATGGTGTCCATCTGGATGTTACCAAGATGAGACTTTAAATAATTATAAAAAAGGAACACTTAGCTTTAGAAGAATGGGTTTATTAGCTGCTGCTGGTTCTGATGGTTCTGTATATGTTTACTCATTGCCATTTCCAGAAGAACTTAACTTCAACAAATCTGAAACTAATAAGTAAGAAAACAATATATTTATTACACTCATTTTAAGTATAAAAATTTATTATGTGTGCTTCATTTAAGTATTCATACGTAACTTGATTTTTAGTCTTCCAATTTACAAGACTGATCCTGTATTGATATTAGTTGTAAATAGTATTATATATAATAATAATAAGCAACATTGGCAATGTACCAAACTATCATGGACAAAGGAACGTGGGCATAAGTACGATTTATATCTTTTTATGACGACTATCTTTTCATTGCATTATCAGTGAGAAATATATCTAATTTTAAATATATTTTTTAGTACCATTGCTGCAGGTTTTTCAAATGGTTATATCGCATTATGGGATCTCACAGAGGAATCGCCATTATTAAAGCAAAAACAAAATGATTCATTGGTGATAAACGCATTTTCACATTTCTTTGCACATGACAGTGCTGTTAGCAGTAAGTAAATATAAATTATGCTAATAAAAATGCATAAGCACGTTGGTAACAAATTTATCATTTCAACAGTGTTGGCGTTAATTCCGTACAACAATCAGCGATTTTTAGCTTCAGCCAGCGTAGATAGATATTATAAAGTATGGGATTTGGAAAATACAAGTTCTCCTCAAGAATCTGTAAAAAAGGGTATAATAACTGATGGAGTATGGATGCTGCATTGGCCTAGTGCTGTGATTGGTTTTGACGATGCTTTAGGGTATTAAAATCTTGAAATTATTTTATTTAATCTTGAAAAATATTAATTATTTTAAATTGACCATCTATGATTTTTTCTGAAATACATTTTAATGATTTTTCTTAGATATAAACATACAAACTCGTACTTAGTTCCATTGAGGGAACATGGATTTAAATTGTGTCCAGTCCTTGCAACTAATTCACCAACATATGTGAGTGCATTATAATGCATATTCTTCCAACTTGTTCAACATATCTTAATGTTGCATTAATTAAAGTGTATGTATTAATTTTTTTAGACCGTTGCTGTAACAGATCATGCAAATGGTATAGCACACGGTTCTTTGGCTGGTGATATTATTTCTATTTTTCCACATCAATTATTATATACAAAAGATGTAGATAAGATATTACCAAGAAAGAGACAAGTAAGTATCATTTTTACGAGCGTATTATTTTTCTTTTTTCATATGACAATTTTTTATATACGTACTTTGTTTCAGTTAAATTCTTTTATTGAAGTAGTAGATTTAAAAGAATTGCCAAAGGATAGTCTTAAAAAACAAAAAGGAAATGGCAAAGAAAAAAAGTCAAAAGATTATAATTATATGCCTGAGACATATAACGAATGTAAAGAACGTTTCGGTATTATTTTTCATAATAATTTTGTAGTAAGTATATATTCTTAATTAGACTATTATATAGTATTCATAAAAAATTCTAAATGTATAATTTTGAATATAGAGCGTAAAAGATAATTTATCGAAGGACGTGCACCAAAAAGTTTTATACTCGGAAAAGTTGACATATGTTCCCATTGAACAATATCCATTCACGTCTGTGAATAAAGTAAGTTCGTAATATTATTTTTAATAAAATTCAAATTTAATAAAGTAATAATTTCAAGTTTCTTGCGATAACTAAAATATTTTATATTTATTAGATAGCTTGGAATCCAAATATGTGGAGTCATTTATGGCTTGCTGCAGGTTACCAAAATGGTTTAGTAAGATTACTGAATTTTACATTTATGTCGCCGAAATGTGATATGAACAAATTAATAAAAGAGCATGCAGAAGCTTTTTTAAAAAGGATTAAAAATCCAAGTAAAAATCATGATTGAAATAAATAGGAATATTTATAATAAAAAGTAAACGCTTTGATATAGTATTTAAAAGATTCTGATATCTGAATTGTTATAATTTTGTGTTGAAATTAGTTTAATAAAATCTTATTTATTATTATCACTTTACAATGCACATACATATATATTTATGTAATGCATTTGTTACATCAATTCTCATACACGATGACAATGATCGAGTATGACAAGTTATACAAAATTTTGCATTTGTATAAAGTAGCAAAATAAATGTATACTTAGATAATTTATAAAAAAAAAAAAAACTGAATCAGTTTTGCGTTTACCGTATAATACTTAGAATATTTCTGTAGTGTATAATACTAGAATTCTGTAGTCAATTTATTACTTTGTTAATTTTTAGAATTTATTTATTCTATTGTAGATATTTTATATAAGAACCGAAGTATATGTGTATACTTTCAATATACTTATCTTTTTTAAGAAAATTTTTAATGTCAGTATGCAACTATTTTATAAGTTTTAAATACGCTGTGATATGAAAGAAATATACTCTGTTTAATGATTATAAGGTTTTATTTATCAAGGTTATAGTCTTAAACCATTCTCCTGAGAAGCTCATTAACTTTGTCTTCGCGATTTCCAAAGTCTCCACCTTCTACATAATGATTAGTTTTCTTACGCCATCCACCGTTAGGAGTATTCAGCTGGAAAAATGAAATGCGAATACGTTAAGTTAAAACAGATATATAAATATATAAAAATAAAAGAAAGTAAAATATTGTGGGAGTTAGTCTTGAAATAATACAATATAGTATAAATCTCAATGGGTCTATACTCCTGTTATTTTTCGACATAGAAGGAGGTAATAAAACAAAAATAGATGTCTTATAACCATGCCTATGTCGCAGTATAATTAATAAAAAGATCCGTTCCAAAATATTTTTGCAAATAAAAATAGAATGGAAGAAAAAAAAAAGAAAGAAAAATCAATAAAGTAGAAGTTGTCACATTAACTAGTTAATTATCATACCTTAAAAGGCCATAAGAAATTGCTTGCATATTTAAACTTTGGTCCTACTGTAAATATCTCATGGATCAAGTCTTCCATGCAGATAATTCCTGAGCGACCTATAAAATATACAGTTGTTAAATATAATTTATCCATTATCCACTTATATAAAAAAAATATATAAAATATATTATAAACATGTTAGTATTTCTTAGAAACTGCATATTAAATATATACCAACAATTGTACCAAAAAATACTATTTAATTTATGACAATATGGAAGGAAGCATGTACCGGATACATACTTCCATGGACTTGTCAATATGTATGTATATATATAAAATTTGTTTTTATTATCATATGTGAATCATACTAACCAAGCTTTTTCTCGATGATACTGTTGCTCGTAATAGGAATACGTTGCCGGTTAACTTTAGCAAAACCACGTTTGTAAATCAATTCTCTAACAGACTTCAAATTTGGATATCCCCAAGTTATGTATGGTTCCACGATGCGAAGCATATTTATGGTAGCCTTATTCAGTTTTACGAATACGCCATTGTTGATTTGCTTCAAACGGAAGAGCTGAAGTACTTTACGTACTTTTGGCGCAACTTGATTAACACTACAAAAAATTCGATAAAATAATATTTTATAGTAACAAACATATGTACATATCTATAAAAAATTGTACTAACCCTCGTATACGAATGACAAAGGCTAATCTTGCTTCACCAGGAATGTAATAATTTCCACGATTTTTTGCTTGTCTGATTAATCTAATTTCATCTCTTTCTTTTGTTCTATATTCCTTAACATAATTTTCAGCTCTCTTGAAGATAACCTTCCTCTTCTTATAACGATTTGCACGTTGCTAAAATAAAAGTAAATGGTTATGTTATCAAATATTATATTATATATTTAAATGAGAATAACAATTTCTTATTGAACGTGACATAAAATCAAATGAATTCAATGAAACAATTATTTCTTATGAAATGTTATGTTATTGCTTACCTTAATAGATGTTTGTAAACGTGCAGCTTTTACCGATTCGCGTCGTCTTATTCTTTTCAGTACCGATTCTGGTACTGCCGGAAGCTTTTTAGCTGCAGTAGTTTCTTTCTTTCTACATATGTTAAAGTTAATATATTAAAAAACGATGTATATTATCGTACGAATAAATTAACTTTACAAACAAATTACATATCGTAATATTTTCATCAATGAAATCATGATTTTACGAACAACTATCTATAACACATGTATTCAATTGGATTAAGTATATTTTTCACAAGAAAAAATTATTGTATTACTAAAGTTAAAGTAAATTTTTTAAATAATATCAACGTGATATTTGCTTCGCGATACATAGGTTACACGTTGGCGATACATTCTTCTTTGTATATTTGCAAGAAACTAATAAAATATAATATAGAAATAATTGATATATCATTTCTCGTTATTTTGATCATAATTTCAAGTAAAAATAAAATGTATATGTCCCGATGATATCGGATATTTTTAAGACAGTAAGGTTACTCACTCTTCCGCCATTCTTCCGCTTGGTAGAGAAACTTTCCAAACTCTTGTCAACCAAGGATAGATTCTTCCACACCAGATGGCGCGTCGATCTTAAATGAGTTATTTTAAATCTTCGCGCGATCAATTAGAATTTATAAATATTTGTAATATTCTAGAATTGTAGAAATTGAATATTGAGTAAAGAAAAAAAAAATTAATGAATAAATGAGAAAGAGAAAATTAGAAAATGATTATAGTTTGTTGAAAAAAATAAAGATGTTAGTTATTGTAATCGAATTGATATCATCTACCGTACATTTTTTAAGAATACCTTGAACAGATTAAAATAACTATAAGGAAACTACAGAATAATAAAGAATATTAAAATAGTAAGATCTTAAAAACGCTTAACAAAGTACGACTATTGAGTTTCGCGGGCGATATATCGCAGTCGAGATATTATTTCTCGAAAATATAGAGCGCAATGTTCGCATAACCATGTGATGACGTCAAAATATGGCGCCTTGATCAGCTGGGTGTTGTGTAGTGCGTGCTTGAGATGCCCGTCTTTAGAAAATCAACCGAGACTGTCGTCTGTCTACCAAGATACGTGAGTGTTACTTTCATTTTATACGATTAAGTATCACATTTCATATTAAACAACGAAACAAAACAATGACGTAGAAAATCTAAATTTATATTTAAAAACGTGACAACATGCAAGATATCGTTTTTGATCATTGTACAATTCTCTCTGCTATTCGAAAGAGAAAATCATCAAAATTCGCGAGAAGGAAGGCACGTTTTACGAAGGAATTAATTATCATTGGTGATGAAGATAGAAGTATCGTATTCGAAAGATCGTAGCGTTATAAAACATTTGTGTGTGTAGAAAAACACAAAATATGGTGGCCAGAAAAAAGATCTCTTCGTAATCTCTTACTTCGCAGATTGTAGTCTCTGTTGAATTTATTCAAAGCCACGATCTGTTCGTTAACATTGTACTTGATGAAGGACTAAAGGCTGACACCGTGCGTAAGCGGTATCGTGAAGATCGTTCGTATTTGTTCGAGTTTCGTAACCATTATCAACTCCATATTTGAATTCAACAAGTAACAGAATAGGCAGTTGCACGTTTTGCTCTAGTGCAATCTCTTAACTATCACCTATTGGAATGGCAAATTTTAGAAGAGGAGCTTTTTTTTTATTCGAATGAAGATTTCTCGCGTAGAAAAAGATTTGTTCTCTAACGCAACGGCCTCGATACGAGGATCGAATGCGAAATACAGTTCCCATAAAATACGTCTTACGTATCCATGTTAGTGCAGTGCGAATTTAAATGCGGTCGGCATTTAATGCGTGTCACCCGTTGGACGAGGTTACGATGAGTAAAAATGCATCTTCCTTCTTACATGATGTTGCCGTTTTTATTGTGAAAATCACGTTGAGCTTGACTATTAGAGCAGACGCCATTTTTTCTATATGATAAATATTGCGCGAGTGTTTGTAAAAAAAAGGAGCCAACACGGATGATATTCGCATGGGATCTAATTATTTGTCTATCATATTGCAGTTTCGCGTGCTTGTAATGTGGCTAGTTGTGAGAACTGCATCGATTTCGTCGACGTACGCATCGTTCGGTGCAATGTGTTCTCGATAGCACGGCCATTTTGTCGCTTGTTAGTGGATAAACAAATGACGATGTCGTCGTGGGTACTTTGGGTTCGAGGCTAGGTGTGCGTGTCCTGTGCGCGGAAATTTCAATTTTGCTACTCACGCACGTTCTCTCTCTTTTTCTCTCTCTCTCTTTCTCTCTCTTTTCTCTCTCTCTCTCTCTCTCTCTCTCTCTCTCTCTCTTTCTATATCTCTCTCTGTCTCTTTTTCTCTCTCTCTCTTTCGATATACACGATGTCGCCACCGATGAAACGAAGCTTTTACAAAAAAGAATTAATTACGCTCGAACATAAATAAGAGACTTATGTCAATTTCACTTGACCTTTTGATATATTTTTTATCTAGCAAGACAATAAAAAAGATTACAATAGAAATGCTGAAGTAATACGTCGCGGCAAGGTTGTAAGGATGTGACACTTTTGTATACACAACAATTTACTTTCTTTTTCAATATTGATGATTATTAATTTTAAGAATCTGAACAATATAAGTCTATCAAAATTTTATTGTGTGTTTTTCGTTATTACATTGTATTCTTTTATTAGCGACATTAACTTTTTTTAGAACTATTATAAACATATACATACATCGTATACCTGTACATATATACGTACATGAATACATACATATACATACACATATAGACCATACGTACGTATCATGTAACATACATACATATATATATATATACACACACAACACGCACAACATACGTCATACATACATTAACATACATACATACACACGTCATATATATATAAAATATGTATATATATGTGTATATATATATTAATATTAATATTAACATTAATTTTGTATTTCATTAAATATGAAACACTTTTCTTTGTACTTATATTATATATTCTTATAAATAATTTAAGAAAACTTATATCATTGTAAGCGCTTAAATAGTAGTATCGATATAGTAATATTTTTACACGCAGTGTCACATTGTTATAATGTTAAGCTTCTTTTCATTGTTATAAGGGAAAGACGAAAGAAAATTAGGATATTATTTGATACTTCGAGCATAATGATCTCGACGATGCGTACCCAGGTTACAGGTAATTGGGATGCATCGAGCAAATGTACTTCGACAGACATTAATCTAAAAAAAATTTACGTTGGATAATGAGACCATTGAACAGTGAAATCTGGCAGAACTTCTTTAAAAAAGTAATTATTATAAATCTCTTTTGTGTAATACATTAACGAAGGTTGTAACGTCATTATCTTACAGTGATCAAGGAAGAACTCAACGCGATATGCCACCAGATAGACCAGATTCCACAGGTATGGAAAGAGGAATAGAGTTGAGATCCAATCAGATTTTCACTTTTCAAGATGCAACTTATACGACAAAAGAACGTAATAATACAAATGCGTTTGTAGAATCCAATTCGAGTTATGATGTTCAAGAAGAATTACCTATCAATGAAAAATCTATAGAAAAGAACAGTCATTCAGACGATGACTTAACTTCACTCAGCTGGTTACATCAACAAAATTTATTGAAGGGATTAGAAATATCAAACCCTAGCAAGGATATCAAGAACGAAAATCTTTTGAACAACAATGTGTGCGACGACATTGCAGACTTCTCCGAGAATACAAATTCTGTTTCCAGTTTGGACGATAGTTATTGTTCAGGTAAGACACGTAAACGCGCTCGCAGAGATCCCTTATTAAGTCATTAATAAATTTTTAATATTATCCGAATTGCAGAAATTAGCAGTAAAAAGACCAATTCTACATCACAAAGCCATGGACAGCAAAACTATCAGCACTCGAATAGGAATTGTCAGAAGTCCGGTCAAGCGTTTAATGACTGCATGAAAGGTCACTATGAAACTTCTCAGAGTGATCAAACAAAGATATCATTGAGCAACAACAATTTGCCAGTGTCGAATCGCAACAAGCATCCTACACATATCCCTTACGATCCTCACTTACATAGAAATAGTAAACCACCGTACTCGTTCTCCTGTTTAATCTTTATGGCGATCGAGGACAGCCCTGTGAAAGCTCTTCCAGTTAAAGAAGTTTACGCATGGATTTTGGATCATTTTCCATATTTCAGGAATGCTCCTACTGGTTGGAAAAACTCCGTTCGTCATAATCTGAGCCTCAACAAATGTTTTCGTAAGGTAGAAAAAGCTCCAGTAAGTATTCGATCATCCGTTAATTAGAACGCTTTAGAATCGAGAGTGTATAAGTATATCCAATTTTCAGAATTTAGGTAAGGGCTCATTATGGATGGTAGATGCTCAGTATCGTCCAAATTTGATACAGGCATTATCTCGTGCTCCTTTTCCACCTCCGACCGCACAAAATCTTTCTACTCCAGAAAAAACACAAAGGAAGAATGCAAGCGCACGTCTTCCAGATCCTGTCTTATTCCCATACCTATCCAAAAGACTGGCATCTAGCAATATTAGCGAAACTCCTGAAACAGAGATAGATAGCGACGTGGATGCTGCAGCCGCCGCTATGCTTTCCTTTAAACACGGGCCAATTATTTTGAATCACAACAGAGGTATCATGTATAACTTTAAATAGTAATAGCATTGTTCCGCAAGTTTGATTTTAAACGGCCGTCATTTTATTGCAGACCGTAAGAAAAAAATATTGGAATCTGAAAAATTAGTTCCTGTAATCACAAGAAGTTCTAGCGAAGATCATACATATAGTTGTATCACTTCTATCAAATTGGAAAAGTATGAAACATAGATTATTCTCTGCTCGGAGATATAAATTTTTATAGCCGTTTCTAACAAGCATAAATTAACGAACTGGTCTTGTTATAGCAAGTACTCAAACGAGGAGGTCTCTACTGATTTCGATGAGCAAAGGAAAATAGCAGAAGGGGCGGATGCGCTTCTTAATTTAGCGGGCGTTAATACGACACCCAATAATAACAAAATGCATCACGTACAAGCTACGAATCCTGTATCAAAATCAGAGAGCGTGACAAAATCTAAAAGACGGTTAGTTTCGAACGATTATTCGAGCACAGCGGAGAAGAAACGTAAACGTTGGCGAGAGTGGGGCGAAGGAAATCGGTACCTAAAGCATATTAGAGGTTAATATGAAATTTTTCTCATATACATATATGTATCTATAGTGATGAGAACTTCCAGCTAGTGCGTGTATCAGACAGTGTCTAGGGACACGTTTTATAAAAGTATTTGGTAAAGAACGTTTCTTGATTTTTGCGGTATTAGCTTCGGCAAAAGAATGATCTTTAACGTTTTGGTTCTATATATGAAGTCTTTTATATTGACTATTATATAGGAGTATTTATAGAAAACAAAGAAAAGAATGTATATGCGCACGTAATTATCTATAACGTATGAGATAACGTTCGAGAATGATATCGGAAGAAAAATCTTTGTGAGGTGCATTTCTAAAGAATTGGCGATTGCTCAGGGTTCAGAACTCGCTATATGCCAAATGAAATTCGGTAGCACTAAGCAGCAAGCAATAATAGCAATGTAGTTGTAAAAGAGTTACTTTCTAAAGATGTTATTTTAACATGGTGTAGAGAGAGAGAGAGAGAGAGAGAGAGAGAGAGAAGCGTATGGAGTAATGTCAATGAAGAAAAGTGCGATCGCATATTAAGCTAAGAAAAACGATGAAGTTTTTAGAACTGTTGTGCTGGTTATACATATTAATTCATAGAGAGTTTAATTATTGATAATAGAGCCTTATACTAGTTTTTTTTCTGTAGATATGTATAGAGATATATAATATCTATTCGATAGAGAAATTGATAATATATTTAAAAAAAAAAAAAAGATTATACACACGTGCGCGAACGCATAGAGAAAGAGACGCGTTCGTAAAAACGTATACATACACATCCATGCTCACGTACTCATTACTTACGCTCAACAAGTGCATCTGTGAATGTACGCGACTGTAGATTGGCAGTATGCGCGCTGTCAATGAGTAAGCAACAAAGAATACGATGTCGAGGTATACGCTCGATATGAATTTGAGATAAGGAAATCTATCGTTTCACGTCTTTTTCTACTATCTTCCTGGCTTTTGAGATGATTTTAAAGAATGCTGTATATATGTAGACCCTATAATGTATGCACAGACCAGTTTTGAAATTCCCTCGATTACGTGACATTTTGTATCCGCACTTTTCCTATCGATCTGGATAGTGACGAAAGAATGTGCAAGGAGACATCCTATTTTTATATAAGAAAAAATAAAAAGAAAACGATAACAATAAGAAAAAGAAGGCTGCGGATACCTGTCTCTAAAAAAGTAAAAAAGAAAAAAAAGAAAAAAAGAAAACTAGAAAAAAAGAAAGAAAGAAAGAAAAAAAAAAGAGTATGTATGCAGTATGGATGTGAATATCGAAAAAAACTGGTATTGCATATATTAATATGTAGATCTATATATAGAAAGAACGTATATTTTTACAGGGCTCTGCCCGCGTGATAAAAGCTCTTCCTAATAACTCGCTAATACACAGATCATTAGCATAAATCATGTAAGAATTGCGAATGTTGAAATTCGTGCGTTGAGACGCAATATGTGCGTTGTGATAGAGCAACTCGATCGAAACCAAGTCAAGCGCGTTCGTACGAATGTCGTAGAATCTATACTGAATTTCTAATATTATCATTAAATTAAATTAGTAAGAAATTTGCGATAGTAATAATCCGACGATCGACCGATAAGAATTATTAATAGGACGATACAGTGTACGAATACGTAAAATCATTACGAAGACTTTTCGTCTAGGTTTCGACGCGTTGCTCTATCATATTTTCTTTGCGCGATTATCGTAGATAGACATCAGCTACGGAAGAAAGTCTTGATTATAAATGGTGCAGGGAAGAATGCCATGTTTAAGTAGTCGAGATAACTTTGATTTTTCATGCACATATAACTTCAAATTATTCTACGTGGCACGTACTGTACTATACGAAAATTTATCCGCCGGTGGATATTAAGTGCTTCATTCAAAATTTATATACATATATACATATACAATGTGATATGTGTATATGCGTATATATGTACTACGTGCGAGATAATCTCATCTAGATATTATGTTTCCACTGTCTGTGATAACGTTGCAATACTTAGTACAACTCGTTGTCATTGCTATACCTCAAGAAAACGCAAGCTTTAGAGTCGCGTAAGTGGTTTTTATTTGTGGATTTCTCTATGTCCTCTCTTCGTATTCTCTCCAGCCGTAGAAGAGATTTTTAACGGACTACTTGGCATTCTTGTTCACACCTCTACTTAACTTTTTTTCTTTGGAATCAAGAAAGAAAGCCAAGATAAAAACGAGGGTGATGAGATAAAACGATTGAAGAGAGAGAGAGAGAGAGAGAGAGAGAGAAAGAATTTGTATCTGGTAAAAATTCGTTGGAGACTCGCGCGTAGCTCTTGTTCTCTGCGACCAAAGGTCCGATCTTCCATGTAGAGTTTATCGTAAGTCCAAGCCGATCGATTATAAGATGGCCGGAGACCACTTATCGTCATTAACAATCGTAGCTGATTGCTAGGATAGATTAATAAAAAAGAAAAGAAAAAAAAGCCTTTAACAGGAGATAGATCGATCGTTTATAGCGACACACAAATACAATGAAGCGATGCGTTCATGCGATGGTTCTTGTCGGTTATAATAAAAGAGAATACTCTGTTGAATTATTCGAGGAAAATGCTTTTGCCGTGGTACGTTCGAGGAAATCGGGTAGAAAGCAGCAGTCGAAATGCCACAATTGCTCGGTAGATCCGATCAATTTAACAAAAGGAAAATGTATATGTATATACACGTGTATGCAATTATCATCGTCGGCCAAGGAACTATCGTATCAATCGGATAGATTTGTTTTTTTTTTTTTTTTTTTTTTCAAATAAGAACCATTCGACCGGCGGTAATGACAACGAGATTGGTCGACGAATTTCCTAAAGTAGGAATACGTCGGCCACGTGATACACCAGAAATATGGAATATGGAGCAAGATAGACAAAATGTACCGCAACCTAACCACGGACAATCAAAATGGAACATGGTGTTTGATTTGCTTCCATTACATGACATCGTGCCAAACGCAGAAAAAAAAAATCTTTTTATTTCATAGTATGAATATATACTAATTTATTCATCTATACGTTTACAAAACGTATACGTTTATAAAGATAAAATCTTTGTTGGCGTTATGTGTAATATCATCGTTATCTTTGTCATCTTCATAATCATCGTTATCACACGATCATAAGCATTACCATCGTCACTTTCGTCATCCAAAAAATATCATCATAATTATTTACACTCATCGAGAGATCGTGTTTATTATCGTCGTTGGCGTCGACTTTAGTCGACTTCATCATTATATTGCTATATTACCGCTATTACTAATTTTAAAACGAATCATGCGCTGTAAAATGTTTGTTAAGTTTTTGACCTTGCTTATGTATTTTAAGTATATTTAATATGCCACGTTGTAATCACGATGAAATCTTGTCTAATGAAACGGATAAAAATGGAATACAAAAAGGAATACCAGTTTGATAAGTACCCGACCCACGTGAGAGGAAATATTAAAACTCGATATTTAAATTCGTTCAGAATGAACGATGAACAAAATTCGATGGTGTATTAGTACACATTGACACGTACGCACTGAAAGAATAGATAGATATGTACGTACATACATATATACGAGGTATGGATTGCGAGGAGATAGCGCGGGAAATGTTTGAAAATGGGAGACCGGGTCGGTCGGGAGTCACGTGATAGCGACGTCATGCGCAGTATATCTGCGCAATAGGATCGCACGCGAGAAGCGAGCGGGCCGGTAGGCAGGCAGGCAGGCAGGCAAGCAAGCAAGTAAGCAGGCAAGTAAGCAAGCAAGCAAGCAGGCAGGCAGGCAGGCAAGCAGGCACCCTTCGTGGCCGTGTCTCGGCTGAAAACTCGTCGGTCTGCATTCCAGTGTCGCGGACGTTGCGCCGGACGCCAAGCGGACGTCGCGGCGAAGCAGCCGAGACACGAGAGAGAAAGAGAGAGAAAGAGAGAGAGAGAGAGAGATAGATTTTACTCGCGTCCCTTCGTGTGTACCTCGTTCCCTTCCACTACTTCAGATATCTATTTTCATTAACAGTGCGATCGTGCTCTACGTTCTACGAAAGATGAAGTGAGACGTTAAATACCGGCCCGCGTACGTCGTCCCCCGTTGATCGTAAACGGAGGGGAAGAAGAGAGAAGCGATCTCTTTCGCGGGGAACGTCCAAGAGTCGGTGCGTCTCGTCATATAGAAAAGAGAGAGAAAGTGAGAGAGGAGAGAGAGAGAGAGAAGGAGATTTAACGCGCGAACGAGGCACCGAGTAAAATAGGATTCAAAAGGGTGAGTTATTAAAATTTATTTCATTTCCTTTGTCACTACCCTTCGTCTTTCGTTGCTTTCGTTTTCGTCTTCTTCTTTCCCTTTCGTAGTTTCCTTCTCTCTCTCTCTCTCTCTTTCTCTCTCCTTTTCTGTTTCTCTCTCCTTCTTTCTCTCTCTCTCTCTTTCTTTCTTTCTTTCTTTATCTACCTACCTACCTACCTTCCTACCTATCCATCTATCTCTTTCTACCACTCTACTATTACGTTACCTCGTCGTTTCTAACCTACACACAAGCGACGAAAATCTGTTGCACAAGATTCACGCGATGCATCCGATCGTTCGTTCGTTCGTTCTTCCTCGAACGTCGAAGATAAGATGCGAGGTGGTTCATCGTGACGAGAGAGAACGGAGGTAAATACGTATATACACCTGCCTTCCGCGGATCAGGACCTGTACTCGCTCGTGCTGAGAAAAAGAAAGAAAAAGAAAGAAGGAGGAAGAAAGAAAGAAAGAAAAAGAGTGAGAAAGAGAAAGAAAGAGTGAGTGAGAAAGAGAGAGAGAGAGAGCGTGTATAAACGAGGCGACGACGTGACGGCGTGAATATCACCACGGCGCCTTACTATAACTTTGTTTGTGTGTACGTATGCTTATGTGTGTTCCCGTGTGCGTGCGTGCGTGCGTATGTGTCTGACTGCTGTATATCGTGTACGCGCGCGCCCTTTAATTCTTAAACATTTTCGCGCTATCGTAAAAGTCTCCACGTTTGAAAGATTCGACGTTTTCGCGCCTCTTCCTACGCGCCTGCGTTCTAATTCAAAACGTGCTACCATTGAAACGAAACGGGCAACGTAAGACGTTTATAATAGAATGTGTTAGAACAATCCGATAGATATTTGTTTGAGGTTATACTTGTGTTATAGATATACGAATATTGTTACAGAAAACGAAAGGAAAAATGAAAAAAGAGATTAATTCGACGTTTTAGGTACTTTTATTTTTGTACGAGTTTTTCTTTCTCGATACTGCGAACGCGAACGTGTTAATCAGTATGAAATATTACGTACTCGAAATATCAAAGAGTTTCTTAGAGAGCTGTTTGGTCTCGATTTTATCTTACTCCGGTCACATTCTCTCTCTCTCTTTCTCTATCTATCTATCTATATCTATCTATTTATCTATCTATCTATCTATCTATTTATCTATCTATCTATCTATCTATTTATCTATCTTTCTTTTTCTTACGACTGAATTTGCGTTCGTTGGAAGGGATTGGTTCGGATCGGCACGCGGCAAACCATCGTCCGTGTTAACCTATAAGGAAATACGAAAGGATTAAAATGCGCTGTCGTATCCCTGCTGATCTCATATCGATTACTCAAACTAATATTATAGATTCTCAACGAATCTTAATCCGACGAAAGCGAAACGAACGAGTTCGAGCACGAAAAAAAATCCTTCGAGTAATCGTAACTTCGTAATCTTACAAAGTATTACGCGATTAAACGATTAGAAAGAAATATTATTATTATTATTGTTATTATTATTTTATATTAATACCACGTTCGTTTTTATTTTCTCTACTTATTTATATTCTTCGATCAACACGATCCATATCAACGATACAGATCGATGAATATGAATAGTAGTGAGTCATCGATTTCATTCGCGTCAACTTTTTCCACCGTTGACTTTTATCGCTCGAGGTTAAGTGTTCTCGCTCGGCGAAGCGAAGAAAAGAAAGTAAAAAGTAACTAAAAGGAAAGAGAGAAGTAGAAGGGAGCAAGAGAGAAAAGGGAAAGAGAAAAAGGAAAAGAAACAAGAAAATAAAACAAAACGAAAAAGGAAAAAAAAAGAAACTTCTTAGCGATTCGTTAAAGATGACCGTTTCTCGCAGCCTCCTCAGCTGTCCATTGTGAACGCGGCCATTATCGTGCTTTGGTTAGGACTTAAGTGTAGAAAATGAATCACACCCCCTGCTATCTCAACAGGATACTCATTGTCAGTGAGAAACCCTCTTCAAGTTTCGAACGATTGGCCTCGGTAAAGGTAACGGGTTCCCACTGACTGTCGCATCTATTGTCTTCTATTTTAACTGTCCGAACGAAACCCCCAAACAGCCATACTCTCGTCGACATACGCGACTATATAATAATAGAGAAGCCTCGACCACTTCTTTTCTATTCGTTTCATCTCTCTCTTTCTCTCTGTTTCTCTCTTTCTTTCTGTTTCTCTCTAATAGCAGAGTTAGTTGGAGAGAAATTCATTCGTCTTCGGATGTCGTGAAACAGGTTCTCTTCTCCTTCGATCTTCCATTCGATAAGGTAGCAATAAGCGAGATACGTATCACCGATAGATTCGATACGTCGTCGAAGGATGACGAGAGTGGTACCGTATTCTATCGATCTATTCGAATTCGAAGGGACCAGAAGGAACTCGTATAATCCAGGTTGTAGCAGCCTCGTTCCTTTGCGTCGAAGGTATTCGAGGTCCTTACGGACATCGCAGTAGGGTTGCGAGTAAAGAAAAGAAAAGAAAAGAAAAGAAAAAAAAGAAAAAGAAGAAGGAGAAGAAAAGGAGAAAGAGAAGGATGAGATGGAGGAGGAGGAAGAGGAAGGGAGAACCGCGGAAGATCGTGCTTGGAGGCTGTTGTTGCCTCGCTTCGTGTAGAGTCCGAAAGAGGAAGGGGATGGTTGTAAAAGGGGAGGGATAAGGAAGGGATAGAAAAGGAGGAGGGGGAGGAAGAACGCGTCTTCCACTCGTTTCGTTCGAACGAGCTTGGCAACCACTGCTTTGGAATTCGAGTTCTTTATTTTTACGAGAGCCAATGTCGGGGACCGAGCCTTCTTTGGAGTCCTTCTCACCTGTTACGTACCCACCAGCCTCAGTTGCTACCATTTAACCAGTATTCGAGATTATTTCTGCGTCTGGCCCCGTTAACGCGCTCCCAAAAGCATTCTTCGCTTGGTTTACACGCGAGGCGTCTTCGCCAGGCTTTCTTTCTTCTTCGTATACATTGACTACATTCTAGTATGTATATGTGTGCGTGTGTGCGTATATATATTCTTTACTTTTTCTTCCCCTTTTTTCATTATAAACGGTAGACCCTGAAAAGTATTAAGCCTCTTTCGTCCCGTGGGGACGATGAGGTCGAAAAATGCAGCGTTCTTATTATATATTATGAATTTATTTGAATATATTTTTTGTGGAACTGAAAAGAAACGCATAGAGGAGTGTTACCGCGAAACGTTTTCTATAAAACGTTCAGACGACATAGGTATAAGTATAGATATAGGTATAGCTATCTTAGCCGTGTACTCTCGCGGTAAGACTTCTTTTCTGATTCCCGAGCAACGATAAACACGATGATCGGTGGCGCGTGGGCGAATAGAAGAGAAGGCATCGAAGTTTTCTCTCTCTCTCTCTCTCTCTCTTGTCCTACCGTACGTCTACCTACGCGTTCTTCGTGGATAAGCTGCTTCGAGGTCCATCGAAAAGACGATGCTGCATCGTAAAACGAAACGGGAAGAAAATCGTGACGGGGAGATCGTTGTTGTTCTCGTCGGTATCCTCTGAGAAATCCTTTGAGATAGAATTACTTGGAAAGGGTTACGACATTTCGAAAAAGATATCGTTAAAAATGATGTCAGATGTTTAAGAATAATCCTGTTCGAATGAGTTTATACAAAAAAGCAGATACACTTGCGAGAAGTGTCAAACTTGAAATGGTTTTGCAAAAGTTTTCGAACAATGGCATAAGAATGGCCGATGATAAGAATGAAGGAAAAGCCAAGGTCGCGAATGGTTCGAATGCGTCGATCCTACGAGTCGTGTCACGCGTGGGTGCTTTACGAGAAAAAGACCGACTCGCCTTACCGAATATGGATATTTTCAACTCTTCTTTATTTCGTGATATCGACTTTCGTATTACACGACTCTCCCTTTAATATAGTATTTTGCTTTGTCCCACGAAGACTTTGTCGGAGGATATCAATCTTGAAATAATAGCGAGAGAGAGAGAGAGAGAGAGAGAGAGAGAGAGAGTATCGCGTTACTTCGTCCTGTCTTTATTAGAGGATAGAGCTCGAGTACGCATCGTAGACAATATTTTTATAATTACGTAATCGGTCGACTATCGCGCGTAATGATGTAATTCGTAAACAAACGATGACGAACGAATTGTCATAATAGGTAAAATACATTTGTGTAACTATGCACGTCCTAGTTCTTATCGATCTCGACATAGTATATTTATGCTATACCGGGATCTTCTCCCGGTCGGAAGAAACGAGCTCGTGTCTTGGGTGCAAAGAAGGCGCATAGCGTCTATTTTCACGTCAACTCTTCGTTCTAAAGTTAAACGCGTGCGCGTTTCGCATTAATTTTAGTGAGAGGCCGGGCTTTGGCCCAAGGAGGGTCCCTTTGCTGGGACACACGCTCTTTCTCTCTCTATCTCTCTCTCTCTCTCTCTCTCTCTCTCTCTCTGTCTTTCTCTTCCGCCAATCTGCTACCTCGGAAAAGATAGTGGAAAGTGGGATGAGAAGATTTTCAACTATCTTTCTCAGATCTTATTCTATATCCTTGGTTCGTTGCAGAATGCGTCAAGATGGGATCCGCCTTCACCCTACGTGGCATCGTCACCGCTCTTGTCTACGCCTTGTTGCACCCTGCAATCGGTGAGTTTACCTTTTTATTCGATTCTCCCTTAAAACTTATTTCCTTTTTATTCGACCTTTCCATCAAAATAGAATCTAAATCGTCCAACTCCGACGATTCGAGAAATGTTTACGAGGATCACGAAATTGGAGGAACACTGGAAGTTCCTGCCAAAGTAGCTTCGTTTAATTACACCAAGCCAAAGAAGACACCGGCACGGCGTAGAATCGGGTTGGCGAAAATAACGACATCCTTAGGAAATTCGTGAAGCCTCTTAGAGGATGCGGAATGTAAAGTTGAAAGCAAGTTTGCAGCATTCGCCGAATTCTAAGGCTTTATTAGCCGTTGAAAGTGTCTACGTCTACCACCGTCTTAGTGATGTATGATACGCTTTAAATAACGAGCCTGCTTAACTCTCCTCTTGCGTAGCTCTTCTTCCTCTTCTTCTTCCTCTTCTTCCTCCTCCTCTTCCTCCTCTTCTTCTTCTACTACTTTCAACACTTTTCATTCCAATTCGTCACCTCGAGATATTATATTTTAACGAGCTTTAACTCAACTCGATTTAAAACGAAATACTATTTTTTTTGTTTTGTTTTTTTTTCTTTTTTCATCCCAACCTTCAATCATCTCAAAACGATCCACTTTTTACGTCGAAGGGAAAATAATAATTTGTTCGTGGTATGACGCTAAGCGCAAGAGAGGATAGAATCGCGTTTATGGCCTTGAAGGGGCGTTACTTTGGTGCACCTACGCGAGTATCCTAGGACAATGGTCGAACGATGAATACCCAGGAAGATAGATCGGTCCAGGTAGAGAGAGAGAGGGAGAGAGAGAGAGAGAGAACGTTCTGTTCCGTGACCACCCTGATCACCGGATTCGATAGCACTTCGTTCCATTGTCGGTCTCTCGTATCTGTTCGTGAAAAATGCTTGCTTCGAAATTTCCGCAACGTGGGATGATTTTATAGACAGGAAGCGATTGCTACGTGCTTCGCCGATATCGGGATCTCGATGGCCTTTGAACGTACACTCGTTCAACTGGTTTTTTGCGTTAGCGTTAGCGATCGCATTACCAGGAAGGCTTCCTTCGCTTTGACGATCTTTCCACGAGCACGATATCGCGGTGGTTTATTTTTTTCCCTTTGTTTCTTCTCGTTTGATTACACGAGAAGAAATGTTCTATATCGAAGAAACTTGAGAAGGAATAGTCGTTAGGTGTTATAATTGATTTAGGAAGCGGAGAAGGTCGAGGTTTCTATTCGATCTAAATCGACGGAACTCTTGTCTCTTGATTGACTACAGGGCAGAGGCAGGAGCTAGGCATGTCCTTCAATTGGCATCCAAAACCTTTGGCCGCACCGTTGGGGGATGACGTGAATTTCGAGTGCAGCCTCAATCTTCCACCGGAAAGATTTCAATGGCGGCACAGGCCTCTCGGCTCGGACAAGTGGACGCCCCTAGCTCGTACGGTGAACGCGGGTGCTGGAGCCAGGACCGCTGTCGTTGTCAGTTTCGATGATAAGTCGAAGGCCGGCGACTACCGCTGCGTAGCTTTTTATGGTAACTAAAACCATTCAAGTATCCCTCTTGCTAGTAGCGACGATAAAGACGGAAGAAGAGATACGAGATAGCCTTTTACATGGACTAGAATGTAGACTAGGTATATTGATGTGAAAAAAGGAACAAAATAACGTTTTACGTAGGCTCCAGTGGATTGGCGTCCGATCCTGCTCGACTGACTTTGTCGACCATGCACGAATTCTCCGACAAGAGTGACATCGAATTACGCGTACCGGTTGGTAATACCGTTCCTATAACATGTCCAGTGCCTTACTCCGTCCCGGAGGCGATAGTACAATTTTACAAGAACGACAAATTGGTGCAAGGAGTCGAACTGATAAACGGTCGTACGATAGCCATAGAAAATGCAAAACCCTCCGACTCGGCGTATTATTATTGCACGGCGAATAATTATATAACGTCTCAGACCTCAAGGAGCAATCACATGACCGTCTTAAGCGTTCACGCAAACGCGACTCGCCAAGCACCGTACTTCTCGAAACAGCCCCAAACCGAGTACACCGTTTTACGTGGCAAAAACGTTACGATGGAGTGTTTTGCCGCGGGCTATCCGGTCCCTCGTGTAACTTGGAGCAGACTGGGTGGTACGTTGCCCTCGAGATCCGTACAAACGAAAGCTGGCTTAACTATAATTAACGTGCAACCTTCCGATCGTGGCGAATACGATTGTGCTTGGAGCAATGGCGTAGCCGGTCAACCACTTAAATCTGTGATCATTTTGAAAGTTGCCGAGGAACCTAGAATCCTGAAACCACCAAAGGCTTCGACCTTCTCCGAGGGTGGCGAGTTGGAACTGTCCTGTACGGTTACCGGTCAACCCGAACCTACCGTCGAGTGGTTAATAAACGGTGAAACTTTGGTGCCCGATAATAACTTGGAGATCCGTGGTTCGACCCTGCTCATATCGGAGGTCGAGAAAAAGCACGCCGGTATAGTCCAGTGCGTCGCAAGTAACGAGTATGGTTCCGATTCCGGCTACAACTTGTTGAGGGTCAATCCGAAACAACACGTAAGTGGTATATCCGAGTCCAGACCGGAGTACGGTCTTCCTGGATCCTCTAGGCACAAACATACCAGAGGTGGAGGTAGGAGAAGGAGCAAAGAGGGGAAACGCAAAGGCACCGGTAATTATTACAACGAATATTCGACTCGCGTGTCACGTCTGTCTGTCGTGCACCTTTCTAGAAAATACCTATTTCTTGTGTGCTTCCAGCGGTACTGGTCCCACCTAATCAGCCGAACGTTACTCGACTCTCGGACGTCTCCGTCATGGTTAGATGGTCCGTACCCGAGAACAAGGGTCTTCCGATAGAATTCTTCAAGGTTCAATATCGTCAGCTTGGCCAAAAGATGAACGGTAAACAGGCCAAGTGGATGACGGCGAATACGGAGATACCTAATCACGTGCGTTCCTTCGAAGTGACGGATTTGCAGCCCGACAATACTTATCGGTTTAGGATAGCTGCGGTTTACTCGAACAACGACAACAAGCTCAGCCCGAATTCGGTGCGCTTTCATTTGAATCGCGACGGTGGTTTCGAAAGCAACAGGATGCCGATCCCTCTGTTGACGAACACCGAGGCATTGAATCACAACGAAGTCTTGCTCCTCTGGCAAAATCTTGACAAATCAACGGACATCGATGGCTTTTACGTTTATCACCGTGCCTCCACCTCGGCCGGGGATTACGTCAAGACTACGGTCGAGGGAAAGAATTCTACCAACATAACGATATCTCATTTACAACCGGACACCACGTACGAATTTAAGGTACAAAGTTTCTCCGTAGACGCCGCCTCGGAATTTTCCAAGATCCTAAGGCAGAAGACGAAGAAGGCTCCGGTCGAGCAAGCTGTTCAGCAAGTCGTAGCCGAGAACAAGTTAAAGCCCACAGCGAGCGACAAGAATGCCAACATGTACGCGATTATCGGCGGCGTCTTTGGTGGATCCATTCTCTTGGTCAGCATCGCGGCTATTGCGGTGGTTTACAAGAGGACCAAGATCAAACAGAGTCGTGAATCCTCTCAAAGCGAAGGTACCTTTTACCTCTATTTCCTTGTCTTTCGTGTTCCGCGACTATATACGAGAATGCTTTGTCGTCCTTAATCGCGTACGTTTGTGCGCGTCCGTATACCACACGCGTATCTACATATACGATTTGTCCGTACGCAACAGGGAAGCCAATAGCAAACGGAAGAGTAACGAACGGAGGTGTGACCGACTCTAAAATTAACATTACGTCGAATCCACTGGCCGGTCTCGATGCTTCCGACGACATGATCCAGCCTAAGGTCGGTATCTCTATTTAACGTTGTTACAAGAATTTTCTTTCGGAGAAACATTCATTGTACGATCCCTTTTCTTCCCTTAAGGAAATCCTGACTCGTTCTTTCGTTTATTTTACCTCCTAGCGTTTATACTAATTTTACAAAAAAGAAAGAAAAAAAAAGGAAGCAAAAATCCTTAACTCTCTTATACTTTTTATCGCGTCGATCAATGGAACCAAAGAAAAAACTCGACCTCTCTATCCACTAATCTTCTTTTTCTTCTTCTACTTTGTATCGTCTACCTTCTCTATCGGAGAGAGTCGTTCTTCCTTCTTTGTTTTTCCGAGCACCATACACGTACGTTAACTTACACGCTCTAGATCTGAAACGAAGCAACGAACACGCATGTTTCTGAACAGAGCGGACAGCAATCGTCGATGGAAATGACCTCCTTTCTAAACGGCCAGAACAACAACGGCAACGACCATAACAACGCGGACTCCGTTGGAATCGACGTGAACGCTCCCCGTAACGAGCCAGCACCCTTGCATCAAGGATCACCGCCTAACGAGCAACCACTGTGAACTTCCCTTTAACGTGTTCCTTCTGAAATATCGTTCTTTCTTCGAGCAAGTTCACGTTGATTTAAAAAAAAAAACAAAACAAAAAAGAAAAAGAAAAAAGAAAAGAAAAAGAAATAGGCAGCTTTTACCGATACGCAAGGTTCTTTCATGAAATCGTATCGGGGTAATTTTTCTTTTTTCTTTTTTTTTTTTTTTCTATCTTCATCGTGTACAATATAATACGATAAGTTAAATAACTTAGACATATCAGAATCGACACGTTAATTGCCTAAATTAAACAATTTATCTTGTTAAAAAGAAATTGTTCAAATTCTATTGTCGCATGCACAAGTAATGTTATCGTAACGTTGACAGAACGTTAGTATTGTTACTTGTACGTTAGAGTAACGTCAGAGTGCATGTAAAGCGACGAAGGACAAATTCGATTAAAGCTTCGACGAAAGATCTCTTCCTCGTGTGCTGGGCAATACGTTACGCTCTCTCCTCTTGTGAATATATTTCATTATAGAAATCGCGTGTAAACTTGTAAATATAATTCGAGATACGTTTTATCGTCGTCGAACGCCGTCCAAGATAAACGCGCTGTGTCTTAAAACAAATGTATTCCTTTCGTTCGAAATTTCGATTGAAAATGAAACTTCATTTATAAATCTAACTTATATTATATCCGTCCTTTGGGCAATCGTTAGATCTGATAGCAAATTAACGTGTTGAAATGCGATTTACGTATGACGTATAAGAAATAATAATGGAGAGCGAATCGTATTGTAAAGACGCGCCGAATTATAATGCATATCGTTACATTTTAGATCTATAAATATCATTACGTAGATGTACTACGTTTAACACAGTATTCTTTCTCTTTTGATACGATCAACGTTTTTATATTCGAAGAGAAAACTTTTTATCATATTTTCATAGTAATCGTCTCGACTGATACTAATTTACTCGATCGTTTACTTAAACGTTTGCTTTCCACGGTAAATTTAGATTTTGTACGTCTCGTTATACCGTCGAGGAGAAACAGGTATCGTAACATCCTCGTTCATTTATATCGAAGATTTTCAAGCGTTGCATTTATTCCATCGACGTTTTTACCGAGAGATTACTTTATATATACTCTATTTACACGATCTTTTTTATATCTGATATATATATATATATTTTCTTTTTCGTTCCGATGCAACATACAAGATTAAAATTCACGTCGAATTCACGATCCGAGTTCTTACGTGCCGAAATAAGAAGATACGCGTGTACACACATACACACACGCGCGTAGACAAAACGAACGGATAATTTATCATAACGTTCATATCGAAAAATTTTACACGCAAAATGCCAGGATAACAACTGTAAATAAAAAATATATATGTATTAGCGATCGCATTATGCGACGTAAAGTTATGCGCGAGAACGCCCATGCGTGCACGTGTTCTGTTTTATTTTTTTTCTTTTTCCTTTTTCTTTTTTACATCTTTGTTTTCTTTTTTTTGTATATACATACCACATACATATTCAGTTTACGTACGTGCTAATCGTATGTATCTTTGCATATGCGTGCACGTATAGGCGTGCGAGCGTACGCGTACGCTTTTATTTTCATAAGTGCGATTATTTAAATGTTTAGCTCGTCCGATACTACTTTGCACGTTTAGATTCATTATTCTAATACAGTGATGGGGACGGACGTTGTACATAGTAGAATATTTGATGCGTTCAAAGAAAGAAAGAAAGAAAGAAAAAAGATAGAAATGTATGTGCCTTATATCTTGCCCGCGTAGATAATAATGCGATCGAGATCTGCGATAGAACGAAGAGTAGCAGTAATATTTATCCTCTATCGTAGCTTTAACGCTGTTTTAGTAACGACAAGACGACGAAAAGAGATTACGACGTATTTTTATCATCGCAATGCCAACGCTGCGTTGGACGACGTACTCGAGTTCATCGTCCTTAGTGTACTTTCAACACGTTTTATGTACTTAACAAGATTTTTTCTCCGTTTTTTTTCTTTTTTTTTCTTTTTTCTCTCTAAAAATAAACTCTTTCGAAAAAAGAAAACGCGTGTCGATCACGTTTTTTCATTCTTTTTTTTTCTTTTTCTTTTTTTTTTCTTCCACCGACGTCTCATATCTCCTTAAGAAACGAAAGTCGATGATGGATAATAAGGAAAAAAAAGAAAAAAGAAAAGAAACGAAAGGCGCCGGGGTTATTAGGCAGACGTCGTCTTAAGAAATCATAGAGAAGGCTCCCGGAATTTCATTTTCTCGCGGAGAGCCAAGGAAATACATATGTGTCTGCAAAGTTCGCCAAGAGATGAGAAAAAGGAAAGGAAAGGGGGGAATGGGTTTCTTATATATCATTCTTCCGCGGTGTGATTTCTATCGAGAATTCGAATCTACGTCCTAGAGTCGTCGAACATCCTAATGGAGGTATTTCTTTCAGGATATTTCCACGGGAGAATATCATTTCTTACGTCAACGCAAAGACGTTTTGAATGATCGCTTTAACTACGTTAGATCTGAATAATTTTTTCCAACTTTTTGTTCCGTTACTATAGAGATTGTTAAAAAACGTCACGTAGACAAAAGTTCAATGGGAAAAGGGAAGATGCATTAGAATTCTTTCCGAGTTATCGAATTTTCAGAATCATAATTATTCGGGAAGTAGTTTGCTCGGTTGACAGGATCAAAGACGGGACGTGTACGAGGCTTTTCGACTTGTCTCTCGGTGGAAGAAAAAGGAAGGGAAAAGTAAGAGAGACGAGTTGAAAAGTGGGGTGATGGGGGAGAAGACGTCGTCGAGTCGTAGAAAGGAAGAAACAAGAACGATGGAAGTAGATACGCAAAGAGAGAGAGAGAGAGAGAGGGAGAGAGACAGAGAGAGAGAGAGAGAGAGGCCTCGAGTCGCCTGGCCGAAACAATCGTTATGATTTTCCGGCGTGGTTCGCTCGATACCGTCCCGCTTTCTGGAGCTGCGTTTGTATGGAAAGGGAAACGGGGGTTGGGGGTTGGAACGTGTGCGTCTGCGGGTTGCCGACAGAATGCTCGGAAGCAAGGGCCGAGGATATTTCGAGGCCCAAAACGATGGAAGGGATGTATGCGCGTTAACGCATTACCTCCCATAATTTTAGGTACCTGAGCAAAATTTCGAGCGACGCTCGTTAAACGCGCCGCCATGCATGAGACGCGATATCGGAGAGGGTAGGAGAAAGCACGAGGGGAGAAAGAGGATGGCAAGAGAATTCGTTATCTCTGTCTCCTGTTTCTCTTCCACAGAGATTACCCGCGATTATTTAATCCGAGAAACAGCCGGCTCATTACGTCACACGGCGAGTCATGTGGTTACCTGTCCGAGCTTAAGATTTCTTTCGTTACACTCTATCAATCGCATCCACGATAATCGTTTATTAATTTGCCTCCCCTAAGAAATCTCTGCTTTTTCTTTCGAAGGAACGTAAAGTAGGATTTTTGAGGGAATAAGCTCGTGACTATCGCCTGGATGCAAACGAAACCATTGCAGCTATATTTTTCGAAAAGCAGCTTGCGTGTGCACGATACGCGTAGGTACTACGTGAGACGCATAATCCGTTAATGCTCCACGTCCAACGAATGCAACGGAATATGCAAACGTTGTTTCTTTTCCATCGCACGTTCGCTTAGTTCTACGAAACGCCACAAAATGTAAAGTGTTACGTAAGTAGAGAGCAAACATCTATAAAATCATAGAACGTAACAGCACTCTTTCCAATCTCGACTTTGTTACTTTTCAACGTTTACACGATTCCCCGTAACGTACCATTCTACCGACCACGAGTAGTTGGTTGAAAAAGAAACTAAGAAAGAGATCCTCATCCCTTAGTCTCGGCGTTAATTACCGTCGTAGGTGGACCAGACACCGTGGCCGAGCGTGTCAGGGCGATTAATGGTAGAAACGTCGGTCACCGCGAGGGGGCACGCGATGCCTCTTCGGCGAGACAGTAAATCTGAAAAGAGCGTGTCCCGCGAGATCGGAGTCTTTTTTCTCTCGAAAATCCGCTCGGTGAAAGAGAGAAAGAACGGGGATGAGGAAGGGTAAGACTAAAAGGTCTATAGAGAAAAAGAGACAGAGACAGAGAGAATTGGAAAGATGTATGGTAACGGGGCGTAGTCAAACGAGCGTCGGTCCCGGGAGCACACGTTCTCCCTCTAGCAAGAGAGTAAAAGAAGAAAGAGAGAGGAAAGAGAGAGAGAGAGAGAGAGAGAGAGAGAGAGAGAGAGATGCATTGAGCAACGTGGCGGGAGGCGTAAGACGATGTCACCTCTCGCGTCCTACGAACGTCTTCCTTCGCGTAGAAGAAGACACGAAACGCGCGTTAAATCAATGATGCCGAGCTTGCGCCGCGTTACTCCCGCGTAACGTGCCACGAAGCCGGAAGCTCGATTCCCCCAGCCCTTTCTCTCTCTCTCTCACTCTCTCTCACACTCTCTCTCCACCCTCTTCCGACTAGCCTGCCGGCGGTGGCGACGGCGGCGGCGGCGCCTTTACGCGCTCCGCCGAAAGTCCCGGCGCCGCGCCGCGCCGTGCCGTGTGTGTCCGTCCTCCCTTCCTCGCGTTCCCGTTCCTCTCGTTCCTCCGGCGTCGACGCTCCTCTCCGCTTTCGACGATGGTGCGTCGTCGCTTCGAGGTCGCGCGCTCCGCCGACCTCGACGGCGCGTCGGCGCGAAAACCCCGGCCGTCTCGCATCCCCACTACTTTTCTATTCGTTCCTGCGCTCGGTTCGAGGCTACTATTACTACTACTACTACTACTACTACTCTACTACTACTACTACTACTACTACTACTACTACTACTACTACTACTACTACTCTACTACTACACTACTACTACTGCTACTACTACTCTACTACTACTGCTACTACTACTACCCTTACTATTGCTACTACTATTATTATTATTACTATCACTACTCTCATTTCCTATTTTTCATCGGATCAACCTCGCTTCGTCTATCCGACGAAGCTCACGCTCTTCTTGCATTTTCTTTGCACGTAAGATTCAATGAGTCGTAGAAATGCTTTCAAGATGGCGGATGGCCCACCGGAGCTCAAACGCGCCGAATATAAATCTCTGTCAGAGTCGCTCTTCTTTCGTCGTTGTCCCGTCGAGAGAACCGATGAAAAGCCTCGTCGTCTCCTCCCGTCTACGATGGCTTTTCTCACCCCTTTCGCAGCGTAAACGCGCACGCTCCGTGCAAAGGACGAAGAGACAGAGAGAGAGAGAGAGAGAGAGAGAGAGAGAGAGAGAAACAGAGAGACAGAGACAGACACACAGAGAGAGAGAAAGGTAGAGGGAGATAGAGGGAGAGAGAACCGTGCTCGTACGATCGCGAGGAAGAGGAGGTGTATGAGGAGGAGGAGAAGGAAGAGGAACGAGCCAAGTCGCTTCCTCTTTCGCGACGCACACGAGCTCGTGGCGCTTTCCGTTCCGTGCCGTTCCATTTCCTTCCGTTCCGTTCCATTCCGTTCCGTTCCGTTCCCCTCGGCCATCCTACGTCTTCCAGTCTTTTACTCTCCTCCGGAGAGCGGAATATAGATTCCGTACGCGTAACGCGTTACACGCGTCGGACCGCGGCTTCGAGAGGGACGCCGAACGTCGCGACGCCAGATACACGTATCTCGAAACTACCCTTTCGACGCTTCTTCACCCTCTTCCGTTGAACCGACCAAAGAGCACGACTCCACCGACGCATATTTCGCGGGTGTACAAAGGGCGGACGTGCTTTTCTTTTTTTTTGTCCGCAGCATTTGGAGACCTTCGATGGACAATAAAATTCGTTAATCTTCCGTAATAATAGTCCGTTCGAACGAATGACATCTCGATGACATCTCGAACGTAATCGTTCCAGGAAGAAGAGGAAGAGGAGGATAAGAAGAGAGCACGGTAATGCGACCGATTACGTGGATAGCCCGAGAAATCGCGATCGAAAGGAAGCACCTACTAATTAGTCGGTGCTATTTACTTTTGGAAGGATCCTTCGGCTTGAAATGATTCTAAAGTGCGACTTTACCACGACCAGGAAGATCTCGGTAGACGGTGGTGAGCGCTCGAGGAGGGGTAGTGCGCGTTGGAGGTGAAGCGAAACGACCAAAAATTTTCCTCTCGAATTTCCGACGCTTGTATATATATATATATACACACACACACATATATATAGTATATACCTATATATATATACACACACACATACACGCACGCACACATATGTAGCGGATATCTCGTTCGAAATTTTGCGCGCGATAAACGAACGATGCTGAATTTTTCTTTGAGAGAAGGTCGGTAAAGGAGATAGAAAGAAATTTGTTCGATTCTATCGAAGATAATATCGAATACGAACGATCCAGTCCTTACGATCTAATGTGAACGATAATGCTGGCTTTTCGCTTACTTTACACCGCACGATACGCTAACGTTTTACGTACGGTGATGGTTCTTTCGTGCGCGTCGATCGATCGTAACTCGCTGCCACTGCTACGAGAATTCGCTGCGTGAAATTCTCTTCGTTCGACCCTCGAAGCAACGTGTCTTATCCCCTAGATCGAGATACATCGGTTGTATAGCATAGAAAGAACGAGAAGAACTACTAGGAGATAGGAATAGAGACAGAGACAGAGACAGAGAGCGAGAGAGAAAGCGAGAGAGAGATATAGAGAGAGAAGTAGGAAGAGGAGGAGGAGGAGGAGGAGGAGGAGGAGGAGGAGGAGAAGGAGGAGAAGGCAGAAGAGAATCAATCGAGAACACAGTCGGGTCTGTCCAAAATCGGCGGAATAATGTTTCTGCGTATCGACAGGATCGTGCGCTCGGGGATCTTGTTTCTGTTGTGCATCGGGTCGAGCTTTCAGCAGGAGGAGGATATACCCCATAACGAGTGAGTACAATCGTCGTATTATTATTTCTTTGCTTTTTCTTTTTTTCATGGAATGCTCGCGCGTACAGCGAGCGTAAAGAGGGATAAAAAAGAAAAGAGAAAGAAAAAGAAAAAGAAAGAACAAGTAGAAGGAAAAGAAAAAAAAAAAAAGAAAAAGAAAAAAGGAAAATGACATTGGAGAGAAGGAACAAGAGGTGGGGGTGTCTTATTCCTCTTATGCGAGAGGGTTGATGCGCGTAGGACGTGTACAATCCTCGTGTACGTCGAGAGGACGAGTGGGCGTACGGGTCGTCGCTCGTAGTACGCGCGGCGCGTACTTGCGACACGCGGGACGCTCTTCGCTCTCCCTCCCCAACTTACCCTCCTACTCCCCCTCTTGCCACCCTCTTCTCGCTATCCTTCGATTCTCTCTTTTCACTTCTTCGTCGGATTTCGTCCTCTTCCATTTTCATCGGCACTCGGTCTCAACGACGAGTCCATTGTAAAAGCCAAGAGACGTCGATTTCTCCAATTTGTTCTCTTCCTATCTCTCTTTCTCTCTCTCTCTCTCTCTCACACTCGTCTTCCGCTTTATCTGATCGCGCCAAGAGGACATGCGTAGCGTAGCTCGATGCAACTATGACCTCGATCTGCATCATCGCGCATCAACCTTCTTCCTTCGGGAGCCATAACTCGAGCTGCCGAATATTCCTTTCGATATCGTGTCTCATCGTCTACTCGCGATCATACAGGACCTTTTCTAAAACGAAAATCCTTTCTTATTTCCCATACGAAAAGAGGACCGAGTCGCGCATTACGACGTGACACCTCCGATACCGCAACCCACGTCGAATTTACGATACCCGACTCTGCCATCTATGTATACGTCGAACATCAGTTCCCACGAGCTAATTCCCTCTCCTATTTCTTTTCAAGGTCGTACTTGGATAACGTATTATCGTATTAGCAAGCATCGATGTCCAAGGCGACCATCCTCGATATCTATTGGAAAATTCTTATGCACGAAGGAAAATCATTGTACGTTATGTTACGTACAAGAGTAAAGACAAGGCGAAATAATGGTGACATAACGTTCCCCCTTTCCAGGTCATTCCGTTTTCGTAGATTCACAGTCCACGAAATAGGTTCATTTTGAATCTGGGCCATTCTCTTCTCAACGACGTGTTCCTCAACCTACCGCGTTATTTCACCTAAGATAACGTTTTTAGTAACTCGATTATATGAACTTTCCAAGAGAATGACCTGGATACGAAGAAGAACTATCATCGTTTGCGATGGGTTCGAACGAGAAACACTAGTCACGTAGTACCAACGATATCAATTTACGCTTTAAATCTTAACATCGAAAAGTATCCCTATTGAAATATTTCCCTTCTTTTTTTTTTTCTTTTTTTTCTTTTATCCGACAAAAGCGTTTCTATTACACCCTGTTTCAACATCGTCAGGAATTGTTCCTTTATTCGTTTTTTTTTTCAGAGTAAAAAACTGGGCCTTGAAATTTGGAGTGGACCTATGGGAATTTGGTAAGCAAGTAACCAAAATGACCGAAATACAAAAGGTAAGAAGATTTTTTCGTTGAAGAAAGGAAAGTTGGGTGAGTTACGTGGACGATGTTTTTTCTCGATAAACGTACTACATATGCATATACATATACATACACATATAGAACGATATAACGCCGGTATAACTGTTTTCGTAGAATAGAAAATGCAAGAAGAATGTAGGACGTAAAACGTAGAAAACTGGGTAGAAACGCTTGGGTAACGAGCGGTAACGACGAAGAGAAGCAGAGTGTCTGGCATCGACGTTGTTCCGTCGTTGCCGCAGTTGTTTCCCTTCGTCTTTCGTCCGCGTCGACTGAATTTTCTCGCTTTTCACGCTTTTTTACTTCTGCTGTTGCATTTTACATAGTTCCCACGTCTATTCGATATACCGCCGAATAAAAGAAAAAAGAAAAAAAAAAAGAAAATGTCAGCAACCCGTTACTTTACGAGGGACCTTAATGGACTGTGTGTTTCTCTTCGTGATTGGAGCAGCATGCATCATTAATTACGTTATTAAACCTCTGGTGTCGTGTGGCCTGCATATGCCCTGATGTATTTCGCCTTTGTTTATTTTTCCTTTCTTCCTTTTCGATCCTTCTTCTTTTCTCTTTTTCTTTTTATTATTTTAACGAACGTCGAGAGAGAAAGAAAACTCGTCGAGATTCGACGACGAAAGATTAAGAATTCTATGCGTCTATTAATTATCGATTAAAACGATATCCGTACTGTCGAACGAGTCCAGGTAAATATGTAAATTTAAAAAGATCGTACGACCGAGATAAACGAAATTGAAAAGTATTTCTGGAAAATAAACGAGCCATATAGTTATCCAGAGGCGAGAATAAATGAATGAGAGAAGTAGAAAGCGAGGGAGAAAACGAAAGAGGGGGGGAAAGAGGGTAAAATAAAGACCGCGAAGAGTTTGAGAGCGTCGGTATGAAAAGGTTCGTTTAAAAGGGGGCCCTTTTGCAGGTGGCTCTTGAGTTCGAAGTTGTACGAGCTTGAACGTGGTTGAACGTGGTTGAACGTAGACGTACGTATACATAGGCGACTCCATCTCTCTCTCTCTCTCTCTTTCTATTTCTCTCTCTCTCTCTCTCTCTCTGCTCGTAGTCGCAGCGAGTAAACGGACGCGACACGCTGATCGATAATACGCGAACTTCGAATCCCCTGTCGCTGATACGACAACGCGCGAAAAGTACGAGCGTCGAATCGTGCTGGTTCCCTTCTCTTCTCACCCTCTTCTCACCCTCTTCGTCCTTTCCACGGCGCCATCGCCATCTCCACCAACCACCAACGTTTCTTCCACCTCGTACGTACCTATACCCTACTATTCTCGCTCGTTTCTCTCGGAAGCATACACACACACATACATATATACATATACGCACACAGAGAAAGAGAGAGATGCACACCGACGAAATCGAACGTCTATCGAATGTCATCGGCTTCGCCATTTTCTTCTCCTCCGATGAGAATCGATCTCTGTAGCCGTGCTCGTAAAAAAACCTATGTATGTACTTACTTACGTACATGTAAGCGTAATAGAAGTATAACGGACGACTCACCGAGTCAATATTTTCCTTTCCTTTTGTTTTTTCTTTTCCTTATTTCCTTTTTCTTTTTCTATTTTTTTTTTTTGTTTTTGTTTTTTCAATTTTTTTCCCTCCATTCGACGTAATTCGTTCGAAGAAAAATGCAATGATATATTTTCTTCTCGCGTTGCATCACAAAAGCATCGCATAGGATATATATTACGCGCCTCTTCTTTCTCAAAACTCGCGAGAAGAAGCAGAAAGGAAAGTTCTTTATTTGTTGTCGTCTTTTGTTTGTTACGTAAGTGTATATATATATATATATATGCTTGTCGAGTATATATGTACGTACATAGATATACACATGCAGCTACGTACGTATGTGTACGCGTCGTTACGATATATCGAAAGCATATAAGGAGGAGCACTCGAATGGGAGCCTTTTAAATTTACCTGTTGCTCTCGCAATTGAGAGATAATATTTTTAATTCGACGTAGTTACATTACGAATTATATAAATACATGAATATGTATAAAGGTAGATATTAATATTTACGTTCTATGCTAGTTCTACGCACGGAGAAATCTAAAAAGAATAAACGAGCGTCATACGTCTTCGTCGTACGAATAGAAATCGCGAAACGATTTACAGTGGTTATTCTTAGAGAATTCCGAATGCTCGTTTTTAGATATCGTTCGATTATTTGGGGAAATAATAGAACGATTACGTGGCGATATCGAGCGAAAAGGGAGACTAAATGAGAAAGGGTCGATACGAGGCATTACCCTTCATATTTCCGAGATTAAACCTCAACGATAAAAATATTTTTCCTCGATCGAACGAACCGTGTAGGTGTCTCAAAATAAACACCTTTTTTTAAACGATGTAACGATATAAAGCAATTTGCTCTTTGGTTATTATTTTTGGTTAATTGCTTAGTTGGAAAAATGAATGAATCTACATAAATGATACATGCATATTTTGTCGACGCTTACATAAGTACAGACGAAATAAAGAGGAAAAAGGAAAGGTCATTAAAAGTTACTCGTCGCACCACCGCTCGTGTTTTATTTCGCACGAATATCAAGAGAAAATAAAAAGGCTCTCTGCTGCCTCCCTCTCTCTCTCTCTCTCGTTTCTACTTTTCCACAGATAAGAAAGCTCGCTCGGTCGCTCGCTTTTTTACGCTCGATCCATCCTGTCCATTATCCTCCTTTTCGTTTCTTTTTCTGCTTCCCACCCCCTGACCTCCCCTCTCATTCTCCCAACTTCTTCTCGGCTAACACTCCTCTCCATTTCCTCTCGACGCTCGTTTACCCTTCCGATAACATACAATTGCAACGTGATAATACGAACGCGACTAAACGATTTTTTTTTTTTTTCAACGATGATCGCAATTAGAAGGAAATAATTCGTCTAACAATAAGTTCATAAGCACATATCATAAACGACGCAGTCGTGGGGTGTGTCATTAAACGGCCGATCGACGAACAATTCGAACGTTATTCCCATTTCGGTGTGTATAATGCAAGAACCGACGTAGTAGACGGTCTGTAGCGGTAAATGCGCTATCAACGTCAAGGCCAATTGGCACTTTGCGTGTCGATTAAACCGACGAGAATAATAATACCGACGATCGACGCGCGTATCGACGTTTATTTTCACCCACTAACGACGTGCCGATTAGTGCCGACTACGTACGACCAATACCGAGTGGACGGGGAAACTACTTTTCATTGCGCATTTTCCCTAATAATTGAACAACGTTTAGAAATCAAAAGGACATCGTCCACGTTCTCCCGATTTTTCCCCTTCTTCTTCTTTTTTTTTCTCTCCCTCTTCTTTCCCCGACAGACGATGATATTCAACGTTATCGTTATTTTTCGATTTCTACAGAATTATTACAAAGTCGAGGCGAATCTTATTAAAAGGGACGGCTTGGTACTGGTAAGAGAAATGGCTGCTGAAGTTAAAAATATGATGGACTTTAAAATGAACGCCGTAATGGTGAGTAAGAGCCAGAGAAATACATAATCGATCGGACGTTGAAAACTTCGAAGTAATAATAAATTAGCTCGGATAGGTATAGACGATACAAGCTTCTTTATAACATTTATTCGCAATCCCCGATCTCGCATGGCTCGTTTTAATGCTCTTACGATTTATCCGAGGAATCGACAAACTAGCATGGATAAAGTAATTGACGTCGATACGAATCCTATCACGTTGAAGGGAAGTACCTGACTGGTTGACGAGGCTAGGCCCGGCGCACGTCTCTCCCACCACTCGTGCTCCTTCTACGCTATACCTACCATTTGCACTTACACTGCGTCGCCGCTTAGACGACGATACGGTCTATCTCTATCTCTTTCATTATCTTACGACGAGCAAAGTACTTTACTTACTTACCAACGAAGGAGATGCGAATAATTAAGCTCGAGCATTATCCTGTTCCGTTGATCTCTTTTTAATTAATTCCAGGATTACGGCGTGCAAATGATCTTTCTCTTTCACGTACACACATATATATATGTGTATATACATATATATGCACGCGCACACACACACACATCGGTCTTTGATCGATTTACATTTGCAAACTACCTAGAATATAGATAAGAGAACGCGTATAGTCGGCTAATTGTGTATCGGTAATCTTTAATCATTTTCTCGAATGTCGCAGAGGCTAATGGAAAATGCCGAACAGGCCGCAGTTTCTCCGCCGAGAGATGGTAACGTGTCACCCAAATATCATTCTTCCCATCGTTCGAATCTTTTCATGGGAGATGGCAAAGGTTCCTCCGATTCTCGTGAAGTATATCTAAGCACGAATCGTCATTTCGATCGGCTAGCAGTCAATGTCAGTTTATCGTCGGTTCTCATGCCAGCTGGAATACAAGAGACAGGTACGTGATCGTACCTAATCGGTATTGAAAAGTTTACGATAGAAATTCGAACGACGTTTATTTATAAAATAAATCGGAATAAATAGTTTGGCAAAGTATACTCCCTGTCGCATCTAGTTTCCTTTCGTTCTCCCGAAGCTACTTTAACTCTTCGAGAAAGTATTCCTTACTTCGCAATCCTTTTAACGCCGTTCGAAATGTCATTACAGAGAGCGACGTAGCTGCGGGCATTCAATGGAGCGAATACTTGGATCCTCTTTTCGTCAATAATTACGAAAGCGATCCCTCGTTATCTTGGCAGTACTACGGCGCTACCTCGGGATTTTTAAGACGCTTTCCTGGTAAATGCACGTCCCTCGTTATCTTCGTAATAACGTTGAGAAATTTGGTCCGGACCGACTCGGACTACTAACGAGTTATTAGAATTTCATTTTCCTTGGAACTGGAACTGGCAATATTATTTTTCTTTTCTTTTTTTAGCCATAACGTGGCCACCGATGGAGTTTGGCACGAACAAGTCACCGTCAGTGTCCTCGAATCGTGTTTATCGCGACGTCTACGACTTCAGGACTTCTAATTGGTTCGTCGGTGCTGCGAACAGTCCAAAAGACTTGGCGATTTTAATAGACACCATGGGATACGACAGCGAGAGGAATCAACGATTAATAAGCGCTACTACCAAGGCGATATTGGACACGTTAGGTCCCGACGATTACGTGAACGTTTACCGATATGGCGAAACGGCCGAGGAAATCGTACAGTGTTTCAAGGACAGCCTGGCTCAGGCCTCGCCGGAGAACATACACGAGCTCAAGCTCGCGACGAATACGTTGAAACGCGAGGAAACGACGAAGAACATGTCGGCGGCCTTGAGTACGGCCTTTGAAATCCTTCACAAGTACAATAGAACCGGTCAGGGTAGTCAATGTAATCAGGCGATAATCTTGATAACGACTGACAACGAAGGTCCTCCTACGGAAGTGATCAGAAGGTACAACTGGCCGCACATGCCGGTCAGATTATTTACTTACCTCGTTGGCGGTGACAAGAGTCCGGAACTCTTCGACATGGCGTGCACCAACAAAGGTACGAATCGTCTCTTCTTGCCGCTCACCCGATCGTTTACAGCTTCTGTCCGATACGATTCGATCGCGCCGTAGATAATACATACCGTATCGCGTTAAACGATCGTTCCAATTTACAGGGTATTACGCGAGAATTACCAAGCCGGAAGAGATTAAGAGTAAAGTTTTCGAATACGTGAAGGTACTCGCCAGACCTATGGTCCTTTATCAGCACGATCACCCTATACACTGGAGTCCGGCTTACATCGGTGGAAAGGTAAAAGTACTTACCGACGTTATATCGACGACGCGAAATAACGTCGACTTCCAATTCATTTTTAGAGCGGTAGATATGGCCGAGAAAATCGTGGACAGCTGATGACGTCCGTCACCGCTCCGATCTTGGATCGTCGAAATCATACGGTACCTTTTAAAATTTCATCCTTCACCTATCGACAGTTTTATCTTAATGCGTTTTCTTCGATACGTTCCAGTTGAAAAGAGCTAATTTATTGGGCGTCGTTGGTACCGACGTTCCCGTCGAAGAAATTCAAAAACTCGTGCCACCTTCCAAGGTATTTGTTATATATCCCTCCGCTTGTCCCGACGAGGAATATCTATCCGATCGATCGCTTTTTCTTTCAGTTGGGAGTCAATGGATACTCCTTTATCGTCGACAATAATGGCCGCGTTTTGTATCATCCGGATCTGCGTCCGTTGGTAAGTAAATCGTGCGATAGAAGATATCATTTCCATCGGATACTCACGCGCATTTGTTGTAACGCTAATGCAGCCGGGAAATGCAGATGTGAGTACGAATAACAACCCTTTCGATCGACCTTATCTTTGAGGTCTCGTAATCTCCCTTTCTTCGATTTAACGTTTGTCCTATTTGCGATAACAGTACGAGGAGACACTGAAACCTACGTACATAAGCGTAGACCTGTCGGAAGTCGAACTAGCCGAATACGACGGACCCTCGCACTCCTTGAACAATTCTCTTCTTTTAGACGTAAGTGATAACGGTCGAAGAGAAATCGGACGAATTTTATCGCTTCATTCGTGAATCATGAATGAAATTTTGTTCGCAGTTGAGGCACGATATGATCGATCAGAAGGAAGGGGAGACCGGCTTCGCCGTGAAGATTCATTACGACGACATGGTAAACTTCCTTACTGCTCCTTCCGTCGTGCATGTTCATCTAACGAAAAAACAAACAACGAAAGACAAAAGAAAAGATAGATACTAACAACGGGGAAAAAATGTAAATTTCAGAAAAGAGTGACCATCAGACGACACAATTATTTTTACAAGCCGATCGAGGGTACGCCGTTTTCATTGGGTTTGGCTTTACCCGAGGGGTATGGCATGTTCGAACTCCTTGCCGAACAGGAGATCAAGCACACGATAGTAGATGGTAAGTATGTACTTAGCTACGTACATACCTACGTACATCGTTATCACTCGGATCGTTTTATACGGATTCTTGTTCGACGTCCGATCGATTAATCTTGCCGATTCGGTCGAATTCTTTTTCAGTGACCGAATACTTTAAAGGTAATAATTGGAAAGTACATCCAGATTGGGTGTACTGTGAATATAATTCGGCATCGGACAAGTTGTTCTCTTCCCCGGAGGAACGCGTTTTGCACTTTTTATCGCGCACGCGAAAACCCGGGTGGAAGTGGATGTCCTTGAGACCAAGGAGTCCAAGCTCGCACCATAAACAGGCGAGCAAGCCGGACAAGGACGCTTATTATTGTGAGTGTAACAATCGAAGGAATAACAATCATCGAAATTTCATTTCATCGACAGTCTACGATACCGCACGTTTCGACGTTTCGTTTCAGGCGATAAGAGATTGCTTCAATCCTTAGTTTTGGACGCATTGGTAACGGATGGGTTTGATAAAAGAAGAAATTCAATGCACAAAGAAGAGAATCCGAAGTAAGTAAGTCGATCCATGTAAAGGAGGACAAAAGAGGACTATAGAAAAGCACGTGCGAATCCTCCGCATACGCGCAACGAACGTTTAGTAATGTCTCGAGCACCTCACTATATGCACAAAGCACGCGATTATTGTATTTATTAATTCACGCACGGTTACGAGAATGTCACGAGTGTCGAGCTCTTTATTGCAAAGTTTTATTGAAAATTATCCTTGCGTCGCACTCTTAATTCTGCCCGTGACAGGTTGTCTCGCATAATTGCGACGGGGACGGCGGAAGGCACCGGTTGGGTGAAAGAAAAACGTGGAAGCGTGATAAAAGCACTGCGTCGGCCAAAAGCGGACAATGGGACATGATGAAAACAAAAAGAAACAAAAAGAAAGAAGAAAAAAAACAAAAGAAAAAAAGAGAAAAGAAAAGAAAAAAAGACAGAGCGAGTGAGAGAGAGAGAGAGAGAGAGAGAGAGAGAGAGAAAATTCAACTTAATTTGCATTGCATATAGGCTACGGATATTTCGCGTTTCCACGTTTTTCCGTAGTTAGATATTATGCACCGTGCGCCAACGTTCGCTCTCTTTCATTTTACAAGACCTTATATTTCATTGCATATATTTTTATTACATTTTATTATTGTGTGTCTCCACCGCTAGCCCTATTGCCATACTGATGGCTCTACTGCACAGGTAATTTGCAAAAATCCATTATGCACAATTATTTGTCTAAATGCGTTCGTCTACGCTGCAACATAATAAGTTCTTAGCTGGTGTGTAATTACCTGCTATCGTTCCTCCTTTGCGTCGAATTTCACGTCGACGAGCTCTCTATACGACGATCAATACTATTTCGATTTAAGGGGTAAACCTTTGAAAGCTCTTACGTCGATGTAACTCGATGATACATAGGGTGCATAAAAATGTCGAAAAAGTCGTTCTCGATTCTGACAAGTTTTCAGCAAAGGGAAGAATCGCGTGATGCGTTTTTCTTCTCTCCCTTTCTCCTGTTTTTTATACACCCTACGTAACATCGTTCGAATATAAAAAAGTAATCAAGACCTAGATAATGTTTTGATCGTACGCGATCTGAAGATTAAACGTCGTAAAACCAATTCGTGATAAGACGTACGAGAGGGGGAGGGTGTTCACGAAACGTGACCACAACGTCGGACAGATGATTTTTGTTGTTTCTTTTTTACTCTTCTCTCTTATCGTAATTATATACCTCGACTTCGGTCGATAAATAATGTTCTATGTGTTCCTCAAAAAGGACCTTTCGATGGAATCGTACAAAATCCTTTTCTGACGCGAAACGTTTGTTTTTACAGCCAAGGCAAAGGTAGATTCGGGGTTACGAGAAGCTTCATCGCAACTAGAAGCGGACTTTTTCGTTGGCACGAACATCAACAGAGCGATGAGACCGCAGAGGAGCCGTACGTAAATGATCGCACGATTTTATTTGCGTCAGATCGCTCGAGGATTACGTCAGTCGAGTATTCCTTTTCAGTTGGTTTCCCGAGCAGCAAGCAAGAGCTATGGAATCGTCTTGGTACAAACGCGCCGTCGATCAGCACTCGATAGAACCGGAAAGTTTCGTTTTTAGCGTTCCGTTCGATGCCGGTACGTAACGTAAGCGCCGACGCAATCTTTAGATCGAACCAAAATTAAATCTCTTCCGTCCGATAAGCATAATATCGTTTTATCAGCCGAAAGACCGAATCCTCTGGTTACCGCGACGCACGCTATCTTCATTGGAAAAGGACACAAAGCTCCGGCTGCGGTGGTAGGATTGCAATTTCAACATTCCTCATTGGCGTCGCATTTCGTTAACATAACGTCAACGGTAATCGTCCGACGTTCGCTTTTAACCGGGACCCGTTAACGTTCGACGTTAAATTCATTTCGCAAAATTCTTACTCCCACAGTGTACGGGAATGTCTGGCTGCAAAAAGAACTGTGCGTCGGAGGAACTCGACTGTTATATTCTCGACAATAGCGGATTCATCGTTATAAGCGAGAGACACGAGCACACCGGCAAATTTTTCGGCGAGATAGATGGTACCATAATGGATTCCTTGGTACAAGATAGGATATACAGGTTATTCATCGTCGCTTGATACAATTTTTCCACGTCGATTCGGTATATATCGAATATCGTCTATTATTTCAGGAAGGTAACCGTCATCGATTATCAGGGCACCTGTAGTCCTCAAGAGAGTCACCGGTCGTCAGCACCGAGAACTACATCGGCATCTATCTTAAAAGGCACCGCGCTTATCGGCAATTTCATTTGGAATCTCTTTGTGAGCTTCAACGTTCAAGATATTTGGCGTACGGTAGTGGCCTTTGCCAAGGATGCGGCGCATTCCATGCAAAACGATGGTAAATTACGACTTTCGACCAGTCCCACGTACCACAGCTAAACGAGGCCATAATCGGATCGCCATAAAAAAATATCTCCGTCTTTTCAGACGATCTGATATTCTCTGACACCGACCTTGACACTGATCCCAATAACAACGGTGCCGACGAACTAGCCGAGCTTCACAATTTGGACTCGATGGCACCGGCGGAATCAACCGCGGGATCGATATCAGGAAAGGAACACTTTTCGGAAGTACCAGTGGCACCTCCGATACCTGTCTCACCACCGACTACTCGTGCCACGTCCGCCCATTTTCCACCTCGCAAATTAAGGTCTTGCGAAAAGAAGACGGATCTTTATATCCTGCAGCCTGAGAGACTCAATACCAGCGGACAAAGTAATCCGCTTAAAGGAAAACTCACCAACTGTCATGTTACAGGGTGCGAAAGGCAAGTAGTATTCGTTAAAAATTACATGCGATCGCGTAAACGGATAGACGGAGGTCTCTTCTCGATGTTCCTAATGACAAATTCTCTTCGACAGGCCTTTCAGCGTGCAAAAAATACATCACACGAATTTGATTCTCCTGGTGGTGGACACGTTGTGTCCCTGTGGTAACAAACAACTCAGCATCGAGCCGATCGAAGCTATGACCGAACCAGGAGCGTGTACAGCGAGAAGAGAACGGCTCTATCGGAGAAGACCGCCAAAGTGCATAAATTATCATCCGGAGGAAATGGAGATAAAGATTTGCGGTGGCGCATCGACGCTATTCGGTCGATCCACCACCCTGGTCGTGCTTCTGTTAACCATCTTCGTCGTCAGGTTGGCGTGACTCTCCAGTTAACGGTGATCCACTCGCAACAAAGCACGCACGCACACGCTATTATAAGGCGCGTACGCATTTACGAATTGACCTTTTTGAACGGATCTAGCGTTTGCCCCTTTCTACTAAGAAAAAAAAATATGGTTGTCTAAGCAAGTTATATACGAGCGGTCTACTCTGCCTTTTTTCCTTCAAAAATCCTTTTTTCGTCTCTGGCTCTCTCTCTCTCGCGTCGAATCCCTCGTCGCACGAATAACACGATTCTCTCTATTGCTTCCGATCTATTCGAAGCTTTTGCACGTTTTTCTAACGGGACTCGTTCCGACTTTTTTCTTTTTTCGTTTTTCGTTTCGTCTCTCATTTCTAGATTAAAGATATCGGATGTAAAGTCAACAATTGGTAAAAGCGATCCGTAATAGGCGAACTAACGATATATTCGATCGAGACCTTCACGTTATATAGCTTCTTCCTTTCTTCTTTTGCTCACAAAACAATCTCCCACGATCTACGAATTTTTTTCTCTAACGGGGAGTCGCGAGGATGATTTATTTCACGTCTCTGGTTCCGTCCCTAAAAAGTAATTGTTACGACAGTCGATGTATTTACTTAACGATACATCCATCAATCTTTTTCAGAAATGAGATACTTCAACTTGAAAGCGATTTACCTTGATGAAAGAGCATCGAATCGGTTTAAAAGATTTCCGATCATTAAGCCTTGTCGCGCGAAAATAAAGTTTTACTTTGAAGGAAAATAATAATAATAATAAAAAAAGAAGATTAAAAAAAAAATAGAAAAGAAAAAGAGAAAAAGGTTACAAAAGTACCCTCACCCCTCCAAAAACAAAAAAAAAGAAAAGAACTACAAAAAAAAATTAAAGAAAATAAAACTGCACTCGTTATGCGATTTAAAGCTCACTCTTGCGTGTAAAAAAAAAAAAGAAAAAAAAAGAAAAAAAAGAAAAAAAAACGTTGGAAAACGCAAAAACTCGCGTCGTAAACCGATTCGACGAATTTTATCTTTCGCGTCGAATATCGATCGATATTAATAATTACTTAGATATATCGAGCCTCGCTCGATCATTTACACGTGCGAAAAATGCGAATAAGAAAAGGATTAGCGTTAATGTGCGACGGGATTCGGAGTCAGGGCGAAATAATAAGTGTTAAATCGAGTTGTTTCCGAAGTTTCTCGTTACGAAGTTTCCTCGTAAATTCGTTGTAAACTATTTCGAACTTCCGATACATTGATAAACGCGAGACCTCACAGAGGGACCGTTCACGAGATTAACGAACGTGAGACCTGATGAACGTCTTCGCGTTCGTATATTATATTAATTTACGTGTATAGCGGACCGATCAAAGTTTTACGGTCCATCTATTGAGGGAGGGCCTATCGTTGCTCCAAGCAACGATGGCACTTGAACATATTAGATAAAAAAAAAAAATAATAACAAAAAAAAAATAAAAATAAAAAATAATCTTTTAAACGGCCCCCTTCGGGCGCCACCACGTCTTCCAGTATTTGTATATTAATGATAAAAATCGACTATAAAGGATATATTATATATACATATACACATACATATATACATATAGCTATATATACATGGATGATACTAAATACTTGAGGGAAAGATGAAAAAGGTATATATTAAGAAAATGACAAAACGAAAGGAGCAGAAGGAAAAGAGAAGTGGTGAGAGAAAGAGAGAGAGGGGGAGAGAGAGAGAGAGAGAGAGAGAGAAAGAGAGATAGCAAACATTTCGACCTAATCGTTATGGAACGATAACACGATAAGATGCGAACGTAGGAAGAGTGTATTTTTAACAGGATATTAGAAGAGTTAGACGTGCGCGTCATTTATTCTTCTCTCCTCTTTTATCGAACATCGACACTTGTAATCCTTTCTTTCTCGCCTTAACTTCCTCTCGAATCCACATCCGCTATAAGAAATACTTATATTACTTACTTACTTAGTTACTTACTTAGAGATAAATACACGCGAAATTTCACCGATACCACCGACACGTTGAACGTTGAGAATCGTCGTACGATCGTCTTACATGTTTTTGTTTTGCGCCTTTGAACGTTCGTCTTGTAATACGTTCGACGAACGACGAGAGGACTCTCTTTCGAGGAATCACGAGATTACGAGAAAACGGGTATAAACAAACAGAGACGAAGATGATCTTCGCCATGTCGAGAAAATAACGTTGTCCTTGTTCCTCTTATTTGGACACGTTCTTATCGACTTCGACCTTCTGAATATAATAAAAAATAAAAAGAACCATTTTCGAGCTTCGAACGAGAGTTCCGTTGATTTTTAGACTTATTTTGTGATTTATTTCTTTTTTTTTATTTTTTATTTTTGTTTGGTTTGTTTTCTTCTTCTTCTTCTTCTTTTTTTCTGTTCATATTTTTACTCCTGTTTTTTCTTTTTTTTTTCTTGATTTTGTTTCTTTTCCTTTCCACTCTCCCAACGAACGAATAGACAAGGTGCGTAATTATAGTTAATTGATCGGTAGTGATCGATCGTCGGGCTCGTCGCATATAAATACACATAATAAATAATACCTACTTGAATACAAATATACATTTTACGTTAAAATTGTTATGGTTTTTCGTCCGACTATCGATCGTCGATCCTATTCCACTTGATCAAAAACAATTCCGAAATTGCGACGCATCTACGGATTCGCGATCATTCGTAGATATATTAAAAGAGAACGGAGGTAAACAAAGAAAAATAAATAAATAAATAAATAAAGGGAAAGAAAAAGAAGAAAAAAAAAGAATAGAAAATAAAAATGTAAATGAGTGTGACCGGTTTGAAAGGCTCGATTTACCGGAAGATTTGGCTTGCAACGAGAGTACCGTCGAGCCATTGTTAATGTTGTAACGCTTATCCGACGGCATTGCGAGCCAAATCGATGTTGATTAGCTTTTACGAATGAACGAACGAACGGATAAACGAATAAAAAGAAAGAAAAAAAAATCTCTTTCGTAAAACAAAAGAGACCGAATTAAATTTTGACTATTTGATCGTCGACAGAGAGGAGGAGGTCCCCGACGTCTATAATGTTATATAATATCTTTGTTAAAATCATTTTCAAATCAAATCCAATCGTTTCTTCTCGTGTTAGATCGATTCTTCTTTTCTTCGTTAGAACTCTGGTATATTGCAGCTCGAAAACGAAGAGAGAGAGAGAAAGAGAGAGAAGAGAGAGAGAGAGAGAGATAGTGAGAATATTCTCGAGATTCGTCTACGTTGTCCTTGAAGTGTGCCTTTGCTTGTATACACGACCGTACTGTTAAAAATGCTGTAAAAAGAAAAAAAAAAAAGAGAAAAAAGATAGAAAGAAAGAACGATATATTCCTTTATACACTCACACATACGCGCGCAAAAAAAGACGTACATGTTAGTTATCGAAGGCGTTAGAAACTATAATATATTACGATGATATAATAATAACGAGATACAAATACAGAAACTTCTCATTCGACGGAAATGGCCTTCTGAAAAAAAAAGAAAGAAGAGTAAAAAAAAAGAAAAAGGAAGAATTTTCAATCTGTTTTACTATAGAAAATTTTACATCGTGGAAAGAAAAGGAAGGAAGAAAAGAAAAAAAACAACAAGTGGGACAATCCGATTGTAAGATTTCAAAATAGGCGATAGTATACCAGAGTTCCATCGATCCTTTTCCTTTTTTATTATTATTATTATTATTATTATTATTATTATTATTATTATTATTATTATTATTATTATTATTATTAGCTATGATTAATTGCAAATCGTAATAGCAGTTTAGGGTGTTCCATCCATGAAAACACGATTTATCGAGACTTTGACTTTCTTAAGGATTGAATTAGCGTCGCGATTCGACGATAAATTATTGATCGCATTGATAGAAAATTAGTATTATTACATATATACATACATACGTACGTACGTACATCATACATACATACATACATACATACATACTTACATACATACATACATATTACCGTACGATTAAACGCACACGAACGCTTCCATTTTTGATCGTTAATATTCCAGCATTTAATTCCGATATTGGAAAATAGTCTGTGTCGTGGCACGACAATAAGCTCGAGCTGCAATATTTTATACCGAGATCTTTTTTATCTAACGTGTTGGCACTTGGAATACCCTTCGCTTATGTATAACGTGGTAATGTAAAGAAAAAAAAACAACAAAAAAAATAATATATATATATATATATTATAAAGATCAGAGGAGTTACGAGACACATACGTTGCGATAATAACGAACCGAGATATACGTATACATTAGTTTTATTTTATCGTTTAAGGCAAATACAAAAAAAGAAAAAAAGAAAAGAAAGAAAAGAAAAAATGACGAACTCTTTCAAAGATTCTCATTTTCGAATTACGATCGAATGCACGATGCACGTTGCGAATCATTTTGTCGCGAGATCGATGCGAAGAAAGAAATGACAAAAAAAGCAAAAAAAAAAGACAAAAGAGAAAGAGAAAGAAAATCAAACGAGAGGCGAAGAAGACGAAGAAAGTGCGAGGAAATAATTGAATATTTCTTCCCACCCCCAGTCCCGAATTTTTGTATTATTAGTTTCTTCGATTATATCCTAATCTACTTAGTAAAAGGTATTATATCGTGGCAATGCATAATCTTTCCAAGTTCAGCCTCGCCCAATTTCCGTTCTAGTCCGTCGTTTCGTGCATCGATCCAGGGGTAGGTTCAAAGCTACCCCTTCGATCTTTCACCAACACCCTCCACCCTCTAAAACGATCCTCGATTCGGAACCAAAGCTCTTTTGGCCGTCGGTAAACGTCGCGGAGAGCTCCGCTAGTTTTTAGCTTTAGAAAGAGAGAGAGAGAGAGAGAGAGAGAGAGAGAGAGAGAGAGAGAGAGAAAGAGAGAGAAAGAGAGTGTCTTGTCTATAGAATAAATATTAAACAGAATTATGTTAATTATATTGTACTTATTATAAAGAGAGAGAGAGAGAGAGAAAGAAAGGGACAGACGACGGCGACGACGACGACGAAAACGACGTTGATGATAATAATTATAATACTAATGTTAATAATTAATATCAATAATAATAATAATAATAATAATAACAATAATAATATTAATGATAATGATATCTGATAATAATACTAACTATTAATATTAATAATGATAATAATAATAATAATAATGAAAATAATAATGATAATGATAATGATAATGATAATGATAATGATGAGTAATAAACAATAAAACAATTCATTGCGCGAGCAGTTGACGACGGAGATGTGATGATAATAATATCCATTATTAAGATTAAGTTCTTCTGTAAAATAATAAAATCCAAACTTATGATATAGTGCGGATATATATATTATATATATATATATATACACACACACACAGACATATATATATATATAAAATAAATGAATTAACACAAAAGAGGAAGGAGTAAAGAGAAGAATCATAAGAAAAAATTAAAAAAAAAAAAATAAATAAATAAAATGAAATAAAATAAAAAAAGAAGAAAAAATAACAAAATGGCAATTCGATGATGCTCGTTGCGTGCCGACGTCGATGCTAAATATGATGATGTTGGCTATATAAATAAATGTTTTAATATACGCACATGTACATATATATATATATTTACTACACATATATTATATATACATATATATACATGTACGTATATAGAGACAAAAAATGATCCTTGTTATACGATCCAGACAATATATTGTAAAGGGACTTCTCGTAACTCGAGGATTAAATTTCATTTCAGTATTACGGAAGAGATGGATGTGCAAGAGGAAGAGAAATATGTCCACTGCGTGTATATGCGTGCGTGTGTGAGCGTCAGGAAGAAATAGAAAGAGTGAGAGAATGAAAAAGTGAGAGAGTGAGAGAGAGAGAGAGATAGAGAGAGAGAGATTGTGTCGAGGGGCCAGGAAATCGAAGAAAAAAAAGTAAAAAAAAAAGAAAAGAAAAGAAAAGAAAAGAAAGACGGAAAGAAAGAAAGAAGGAAAAAAGAAACTGAAAGGAAAATCGTCGAAACCCTTTTTGCGGCTTAAATTTTTCTTCGTCTTTTTACGATAGCGTTTATCTAGAATAATAGAGAGTTCTTTCGGTGTCTATTTTGAAAAAATATACATTACATACATATAGATATAGTATATACACGTACCGATTATACTCGATAATCGCGTACACAGTGCCGAATGATTGAAGAAATATAAGAAGAAAAGAAAGAAAGAAAGGAACAAAGAAAAAGAGAAAGAGAGAATGAAAAAACAAACAAGATTTTAGAGAGCACGGCAAAGCGCAAAAATAAATTTTGCTAGACGAGTCTTCATATTCCGCAAGCCTAGAAAGGGTTCAGACACGTAGATCACGATTCTCCCTGATTTTTTCTCGCAGCTCATTCGACGCGATCGTGTTTTATTATTATTATTATTTTTTTGTATTTTTTATTATTATTAATTTATCGATAATCTCTTTAACGATCTAATCGATTGAATGAACTGTGAACAAAAATCTGTGGCGAGATGTGAAAGGGAAGTGCGAGGGTCTTGCGTTGTTTTTGAACGTAATTATTTATGAACGGATGAGAAACGACCAAAAAAAGAGAAAGAAAGAAAGGAAGGAAGAAAGAAAGAAGTAAAGAAAAATGAAAAGGAAGAAGGAAAGAAAGAAAAAAGAGAGTCTGAAAGAGAAAGAGAGAGAGAGAGAGAGAGAGAGAGAGAGAAAATACGAACACGTTTGTCGAGCTTGCACGAAGAAGACATCGCGATGACAATAAAGGCGTCTCGCTTCCACACACGGTTATCCTCTCGATTATACATAATAATATCAAGCTTCTTTTTCCAGTGGTCCTAATGATAATAAACAATAAGACGAACCATCAAAGCTATATTTTTTAACACGACGATGTTACTCGAGCGAATAGAAAAACGAAAAAAAAAAATATAAAAATAATAAAAAAGGAAAAAAAAATTATAAAAAGAAGATGAAGAAAAGGAGGAAGTTATGAACGAGAAGAAAGAGAGAGAAAGAGAGAGAGAGAGAGAGAGGAGTTATCAATCAAACGCGTATCGAGCGACTTAAATGAAGGAGGATTAGATGACATACGAAGAAAACAAAAAAATAATAAAATTAAATAAGATAAAATAAAAAAAAATATATATATATATATATATAGAGAGAGAGAGAGAGAAAGAGAGAGAGAGAGAGAGAGAGAGAGAGAGAGGTAGTTGAACGAAAAAGAAACTTTTACGGAGCTTTACTCGCGAGAATAACTTAGGGACAAATTAGGCCAGATTAACTTCGACTCCGAATCTTTTTACCTTCTGTTTGTCGTCAGTATCCCTACGTACTAATTACCACCAATTATTATCAATATTTTTGATTATCTATAATTCAATGATTTTCTCTCTTCGTCATACAACAATCCTCGCCTGGTATATACATCCCTCATCTTTCCCCTCCCTATCCTATCTCATCCCCTATTCGCATGATCGGGCTAATTTTATACATATATATACTTTATACATATTATACATACATACGTAGACCATGAAGTTACGCAGTTATATTGAGAGAGAAAGAAAAAATGATAGAAGAGAGAAAGAGAGAAGATATTCGATTACGATGGTTATTATTCGTTAAATGGGAATATTTATTATCAATTCTTCTCGCGTAAGCCGGCCGGTCGTATACATATGTTATTATATATCATTGTACGTTCTCCTGGCCGAAAGACGAGAGTTTGATTGAATAGCGTGAATTATATAAAAGGGTATGTGTGTTAGATTGAAAAAGGGAGAAAGAGAGAAAGAGAGGGGGAGGGAAGGAGAGAGAGAGAGAAAGAGAAGTTGATGAATAATAATATTATTAATAATACTAATAATAATGATAATAATAATAATATTAATAATAAATAAATAAATAAATAAATAAATAAATAAATAATAATGAAACAAATAAAAGAAAACTCGAGAGACGTTATCCCGTCGTAATTATTATACGTTTTAATATCACTCGTGATTACGAGCCTAACGTATAAGCCGTCACAGATCGAAGTACGCGCATACATGTATGTCTATCGATTGGCCTTTTTTTATTTTGTACAATATTTGATCCGTAGAGAAAGAGAGAGAGAGAGAGAGAGAATGAGAATGAAAGAAAGAGTGAGAGAGAGAGAGAGAGAGAGAGAGAGAGAGAGAGAGAGAGAGAGAAAATATAACAGAGATAAGAATATTGTAATTGATAAACGAAATTCGTGTTATGGTCTGAGAAAAAGGGTATCGTATAATGTACGTTATTTAACGCTTTAACAGTCTGAAAAAGAAATACGATCTTCTATTTGATGTATTTATCAAACGTAAATACAGTGACGTCTATAATATATTGCAATAAAAACCAAATACAATAATTTCTCCAAGCGATACGTTCTTCCGATGGTTATCCTGTTTTTAACTTAAAAATCAAAAATTTTTTTCGTTAATCCATGGATAAAGCAAAACGACGTATTGGTAGTCAAGGATGTTGTAAGGAAAGAATATTACTATAATATTAACAAAGTGAGAATATATGTAAGTATTACTGTTGCAAAAGAAAAAAAAAGGAGTGGTTATTTATTAAGATGTCCATTTTGATGAGATCGTCTTAACGATTATATCTGTACCGTCGCTGTAACGTCGGCTCTTCATTCGCAACGTATTTTATTCGTCGGTATTTACAGATTATTAAAATATCGTAAAGATAAACTATTTGTCTTACCTATAATCAAAAGTTTCGATATTCGATATGACCTCGAGAAAAAAAAGAGGTCGCCGGTATGTCCCTGCTTTCTTCATATGCGATCGATGAGATCGATTTACCAGATTGATTCACGCGCCTAACCGAAATGATTCATAGAAGCGCTGTTGGTCCTAAATATTTTTAATGAAGAAGAATCAATTAGATTGTAATATTTACGAGGAATCAATGTATTTAGATTTTTAACGCTCGTTGTCGCTTAATTCTATAGTTAATTACGATCTATCGTTATTATTATGTAAACAGTCCAACACTTACCAAAAAACAATCGCAAAAGATCTTCCGTCGTTTCCAATATATTATCCGTAGAGTGTACGTCGATTGGTTCCACTGGCAAAACTATTGGTATAGGTGATAATTTTAAAAACGAAAAATCTAATTCCGGCATTTGTATATCGATCGTTTCAGAACTTTTTATATCTTTTTCTTTCGCTACGGCGATCGTCTGCAACGGTACCGACGTCGATGATAAATTAAACATTGAGGTAGAATTTGATTCCGGAAGTGGTTCGTCGATCGTAATTTTTTTAATAATTTTCTTCTTTTCCTTCGCGCCGACATTCTTCTTCGCAAATGGTTTCCTTCTCCTTCTTCGACGATATTCCGGAGGTATTTTCATAGCGGAAAGATTATGTCCACAATTATTTCATGATAACTCATTAAATTAGAAAAAAAACACACACACGCAAGCACACATGTATATCCATATATATAGAGATAAGTAACTCGATTTTTTCTATCGCGTCATCCCGACGATTACCAATTTTTTTTACGAACACAAATAAAAAGAATAAATAGTTTTCGGCTTCCCTGATATGACCGATACAAACTATTAATCACTTTGAGCACACCGAACGATCACATTTCGTAGCAGTTCACGCTTACGCGAAGAAGAATTATCGATTTTTGATCCTTCCGAGGTTCGCTATATCGTCGAAAAGAGATGGTAATATCCAGCAGCCAATAAGCGCGTAGAATGGATTAGCAGTAGGAGGCGCAAACGATATCGGCCAATCGCGTTGGTTCTTATTAAATATGAGCCAATAGCATTTCTCAAGAGATATTATAAGAGATATACTTCTCGTAAAAAAGGAAGATAGATATTAGCGAGAATTGTTACAGCTATGAATTCTGGGAAAATTTTTTTTCGACGAGAAACGGAAAAGAAGAGAGAGAGAGAGAGAGAGAGAGAGAGAGAGAGAGAGAGAGAGAATGTTAATATTCGTTACAGATGGACGACGATTATAATTATAATTATAATAAAGTATTATTACTAATTCCAAACTATCAGACTTACAAGGTACTAAACGATACTGTTTTTTTTTACATCGACTAATTGTACGTATCGTATTGTCGTACATTATCTGTCTTCTTGGTAGGTACCTGTGAACGAAAGGATTGTGTTACTTAATACATAAATATTTTTGAACTCGTGTCTACGTAAGAACGTATAGTTCTTCAAATCTGCATGCCGCTATGTTTCTCTTTGAAGATGGAAGGAGTAGTTAAAAAATGTTCATAGAGATGATTTGAAAAATTTCTAAAATAAATTTTTTTCTTTTTTTTTTTATCGCATCTTTCTCAATAGGGATTACTTTCAAGAAAAACGTTTTTAGGAAAGGAACTTTTATTTAGACAAAATTCAGAAAGAGAATCATCTTTTATATTGAATTACGAGTCTTGCAAATATTTTATTTTCTTGATAAAAAGTCTAAAATATTCCGTCGAAGAAAATGTATTACGTAAGGTTAGTAGCACGTAATCGTTTTTGTGGAAAATAATGGTGGCACATCAGCGCCTCTTTGTCGTTCGTGTCGGTCAGACGAAATATATCATCAACTATGGCATTTATACACGTGTACGTATAGTTTTAATGTGTTGAGACGTAAGAAAATAAATCCGTGTCTTTTTTTGCTTTGTAAGCGATTCCACGAGAGAAGCGAAGTACTACGTAGCAATGTAATTTTTCAAGGATATACGATAGAAATTTTTTTGCTCGTAATTTTTAACAGATTTTTGCCAACAATAATTCATTCGAAAGATAAAAAAATCGAACGACGAGACGACGTATTTAGAATTTTTTAAAACTTGACTTGAAAAAGACTCGTCCTAAAATCGTATTGGAATCGATATATTTTTTGGAACGAACGTACTAAAAAAATTATCGTCCGTCTTAAACCTTGATATACATTTATAAATAAAATAGTATCTTCTGAAAGCGATGGAGATTCATAAAGTATTATTCTTTGAAAATATCACAAATTTCTCTACGAATAAATCGTTCTATCATACTGTACAACTATTTATTCAAATACGATTAGCAATATATAATTTACGTACAATATATTGAAATATAATGAAAAAGAAAATATTTTGCAAACGTGAAATGAAATAAGCAGCCATTCGCCCGGTACTACTTGCATCACATAAGATTTCGATATATTGCAAGTAATACCGACCCAGGTCTTACCACGTGGAGGTTGCTGCATCCGAAGACCCACGGACTAAGAAGCACTCTATTCTAAATTACGCGATAAAAATTCTGAAAAGAAAAACCTGATCTCGAAAAATCGAAAAAGTATACCGAGAGAAACGAGAATTACTATATCGATTGTTGAAAATTCTGAGCTAAAAATTGATAGATTTATTTCAAGATCTACGGACTGTGATTTTACAAGTTTCTTTGTTTCTGTATCAATGACTCCAGTCGACTTTTTTCAATCAGAAACAATGACTCTATCGAGATTTTTCTTTTAAAACAACAAAATTGATTAAATATTTATTCATTAATTTTTATTGAAAAATATAATAAAAAATCCTTGGACGTTCTTACGAGCGATTACTCCAATTATTAGAAAGCAAATCATACAATTTCGTTTGTAATCCATTGCGAATATTGTTTTGCTCATTTTTTATTAGAACGCGTGAATATCGATTTTTTTATTATCGCGATAAAAAAATGTATTGAAATATTCAAAATTTTAAATAATTATAAACGCGTTTAAACGAGAAGATTCTATTCTGATCTAATAAATGAATGAAAGAATAAGAAACCATTCTCGTAAAGTAAATCTTCGAAGAAATTCATTCGTAATCGCTCAATGCTCTTTTATTAATTAATTAAACCGATCGCTCTTGTCGATTCGGATTTTTCGTCCTCGACATGATCGAGTGATCGGAGAGATTTGAAAAATTACTTACTACTTAAGAAGTTCTGCGATGGCTCCAAAACACTGGACCGCGATTTAGGTCGAAATTGAGGGTGGATGATTTGTAGTTGGTTGAAAATGAGGTAGGTCGACATCGAAGTTGGTCGAGATCCTCTTCAGTGATGCACTGACTCTAATTCGCGATAGTTATTTATTAACGAACGGTCACTGAATTTATTTCGCGAAACTCTACTCTCTTATAAATACAATCTGTGCGATTGTTAAAAAATATATTACGAACAAACACTGACTCTAACGACTGCATTGCACGCAGTCGATGCAAGTTCACTCGTCGTTTAAATCGCGAAACGTAAACGAATCAAACACTGCTTCTATTTCGCGATATTTTTATTTTTATTTTAACGACACAAACACTCGATTTTATCATTGCTTCGCCTGCGATTGCAACGATGTTCTGAAACAGAAATATAAAAATAAAATTATTAATATCGCTGGTATGATAAGAAATAAAAATATAAATTGTTGAAGAAACGTGTAAAATAAAAACATTTACTTACTTGAAATCTTCGTTTCTACTTCGTAGAGCGAGACTGTCTCGATGTTCACTCGTCCAAGAACCAAGGAGAACTGATCCGGTAATCGTCAAAGCAATCAAAGGTTTGTTTTTATTGACGCTGACGTAACCAACGATCGCCAGTTTATAGTTTATATTTCAGAGAAAATAGATTAAAATTATTTAGACGTTTAATACGCGTTCCGAGCCGTATAACGTTTAACCGAATGTACTATTGTTTAAATATTAGTTCATTCAACGACGTATTAGTTAAATAAATATAAAATTATCGAAAGTATTAATTTTCAAGCGTTCACGCTTAGAGAGAGCTTCGACGTTTACTCGTCGGAGTACAAAGAAAAACTGATGCTGTACAGTCAAAGTCGGTAGAAAGCGTGTTTTCGTTGCGACTTTGTAAACAAGCAAAAACCGCTCTTCCAAAATTTAATTCCATTTAGATATTAATTTGATTTTATATTAAGTGTTTGGAGCTACGATTGTTTACAGATTAAATTATTATTTTCCGCGTACGTTTCGAATTGTTTAAATAATTACAATATCATCGAAATTATAATTTATTTAAGCTTATCCATTAGGAAAGAAAATGCTCCGACGTTTACACGACGATATTCAAGAGAAAACTGTTTCGGAGATAACCTCTAAAAAAAATTATGCGTCGATAATTCGAGCACATTGAAATTAATAATAATATAGATTCTTTAGAGATGGTAAAAGAAAATAATATCGTTTGTCTCAATTTGTTACGACAATGGATAAGAATACAAAATTAAAATGAAACTAATCGTAATATATTTCGATATGTTCTTTGTCACATTGCATTAATTTTATATTTGCCAACTTTACATACCTTTACGATAGATTCCTTGATGATTTTTTTTTTATTATTTATAAAAAAATATACATGAATAAATTATTCGTAAGAACATTTAGAAAACATTGTATTGTAAAATATCGGGATATAGAATCTTCCTTGCTATTCCTACACGTACGTACACACACTTACACATGTATATAAATCAAACATTTAAATCGACGAGCAGTCACACCGCCTAGTTATATGTGAAACGTGTAAGAAATATAATGACGTCGGTAAAATAGAATCCCGTCAAACCCGCGAGAGGCGCAACGATCGCCATATCGCGAAAATTTCTTAGCGGTAGATTTGAATGTATACGATTATTCTCTTAAATTATATATTAACATTATATATTAATATTATATATTACCACGTAAAAGAAAATTAACGCGAACTAATTATACGAATTTGCAAAATCCTATATTTATTCATGCTTTCATAATACAAGACATAGACTTGCAATATAAATTCATATCATTGCGTGTCGTGCATAAATGTATGTATCTATGTATATACATGCAGAGATAATATCGTTCGTATTAATTACAATGATCTTTTAAAAGCACGATATCGATGTACCTTCAGAAGCGTATCATTATAGCGTTCTTAAAATCGTATTGAACGCAAACTTTTTTCATTTCTTTTTTTTTACGTATTAATGTTTTCTTACGTACCGTCATTTTCTTATTTTTTCATTTTATTTTTTTTCTTATATTCTAATCCTAAAATAAAAAATAATTATTTGATATATGCACAGAGCTATATTAATATAAATCTGTTATAAACGATTGAAATGGGTCACCGCTTCCAATTCGTTTGTATTCTCATTAATCGTATTTTCCTAGACGATATTAGAAATTACGCTTTCACGTACGACGCCGCTCGTTACGCAGATAAAATAATCGAAGCTGCGATATACTTTCCTATCCGTTGTGTATATATATATATGTATGTATGTATGTATATAAGAGTATAATTATTCAAATCTAAATTTCTAATCATAAATAAACGTGTTTGGGAGAACCGAACGCAAATCGGGCGTGAACGATATCTTAGAAGCTCAACAAAAGTCACGAACGCGAAAGGACGAAGACGACGACGACCGAAGAGGACGATCACGACATTGTATCTCTTAAAATTCTTCCTAAAAAAAAGTTTACATTGGAAATCTATCGGTACCAGGGACAGAAGGAAATATATAATAGCGTGCCTTGTAGACTTCGTTCAAAGCTCCGCCATGCACAGATTATTACCAGTTTTATCGATCGTTTGAAAATTCTTGGATGAAATATGATATATATATATATATATACACACAGGTATATCTTATAACTGATAATTTAGGAAGAAACTTTTCATCGTGCTGGCCGTAATAATTAAACCTAAGTCTTCGCGTTTGAAAGAAAGGAAAAAAAAATCCTTTAAACCGTGACGATTTCATGGGAAAGATTTCGCGTTTGTAAAAAGATAAAAACCTCGAGTTAAACGAAAGCACTTGGTTCCCGTGGTCTCTTGGCAGACAGCTTATTATTATTATAGAACTCATCGCAAATCAATATGCCTCTATTATCGGAATATAAACGACAGAAACAGCGAGGACCAATCGAGCGCGCCTTTTCATCGTCTCTCGAGATGACACGAGTGAGTATGGGACAAGTCGGTCGTTAATCGTTTTCGGGCAAGGCCGAAAGGACGAGAAAGGGGAGAATGAGAGAGAGAGAGAGGGAGGGAGGAAAGAGAGAGAGAGAGAGAGAGAGAGAGAGAGAGAGAGAGATCACTCGGGAAGATACTCTCTTCGGAGGCAGGCGAGTATTGATTTAAGAGGTTCCCTCGAGAGTGAGCGAGAATGAGATAGAAGGAGAAGGGGACTAGCGGGGGAGGGGATTTCCTTTCGAAATGTGCGTGCCGAGGGGAGGCTAAGCGGCTGGTGTGGGTGGTGAAAAAGCAGATGCGTGTGCGTAAACGCTTTTTCATTCTTTTATTTTTTCATCCTTTTCGTCTTTCTTTTTTGCGTTGCACGACCGACTCTCGCTCGTTTCCTGGCTGCCACGCCGGCTGGCCGACCAGTGCACGTGGTGTCTACTTGGCGACCGCTATACAATACTGTAAGAAAAGAGAGAGAGAGAGAGAGAGAGGGGTAGAGAGGATGTAGGAGAGAAGGTCACACCGCGTTGCCAAAGGGTGAATAAAAAAGTGCTCGTTAAATATCTTTTTTTCATCGGCAAACTACGTTTCGACTGCTAACGACGACCTTTAGAATCGTGCTCGACGAGGCACGTGCTTGATAAACGAAACGATTCCCTTCTCCGCGTCATATTTATCTCCGCGGTTTCATCGAAAAGCTAAGCAAAAAAAAAAAAAGAGAAAAACAGAAAAAGAAGAAATAATTTGATTTATAAAAATTCGATTGGAACGAAGAAAGACGTCGAACGACGACGGTATTATCGAACAAAGAGATAAATGATATATGTCGAACGTTCGCACGTATCTATAAACATACATCATTTATTGTTCGTTCGAGTACGACTCGAAGCTGTCGCTAAAAACAAACGTGTGTTTCCCTTCGGTCGTCGGTCGAGAGTTTCCCCTACTATGGTGTACTCTCCCCCCACCAACGACCACAGCAGTCAGCGAACATCTCCAGCAGCGTTCGCCGCGGCGCGTTCTCGCGTTCGGTTTAGAGCCGGCTTGTGCCTCTGTGCTTGCCTCGAGACTTTAGACTCGACGGCACTCGGATTCGGGCAGTGTCGTCTTCTCGGCAGTTGTCGTCGGCAAAGGGGCTGCACACGACACGAACACCGGCCGATCGTTCGTAATTCGTCTCCAAACACAAAATTCTTCTTCCTTCGGCGTACGTTCTTCCGTCCTACGTTTTTTCTTTTCCTGACTAAATCAAACGGACGAACAATTTTCGTCGATCGAACGAATCCTCTCGAAGGACGACCAAGGACTTCCTTCCAAATCTATCGAAACCAGAGCGATGTTCCTTGGGATACTTCGGGTAAGGTTAATATATTTTTTCTTTAGCGAAACTCTCGCGTTTATTTTGCCTTTAATTTGTTTTTTCTTTTCGTCCTTCATTCTCTCTCTCTCTCTCTCTCTCTCTCTCTCTCTCTCTCTCTCTCTCTCTCTCTCTCTCTCTCTTTCTCTGTTTGTCTGTCTGTCTGTTTTTCTTTTATTTTCGTTCAACGATATTTTGTTTCGCCTCGCACATTTGTTTCCTTCGTCGTTTCCTTTCAATCTCGATCTATTCGGAACTTTTCGCTTCGTGGTATCCCTGTTAGTTGTATGGTAATAATAACCGTGGTGGCTTCCTGCTTTCTTCGATAGAAATTCGTCCGCGCCCTTTTGTGACACAATAAGAGAGAGTTAAGAGAGAGAGAGAGAGAGAGAGAGAGAGAGAGAGAGAGAGAGAGAGAGAGAGAGAGAGAGAGAGAGAGAAGAATGTTACTTTTTTCCGTGTCAAGTGTCGGACGCCGGTAATAATCTTGTCTCCTAGCGTGTCAAACCTGTTCCACCCTTTTTGCATGTACGTAGCAAGGGGATGACACGTTGTAAAACGTGTTTTCTATTATTACAAAAATTCAGAGAGAGAGAAAGAGAAAAGGACGAAGAAAAGTGTATCGTTTATCTTCTTCCTTTCTTCGAATGGTCACGCGTTGCATTACTTTACCGTTATTAAATGCGATCGACGTACATATGTATGCAGTTCTCCTTTTTAAATTTCGTGCACACCGTATGTACGTACCGTTGCGTTTTATTGCTAAAGAAAAAGAAACAAAGAGAAAAAATAGAAAAAATTGTCAAGTGGAAATGGCGGCCACTTTGACGAGAGTCGTCTTTGAGAGCCGACGAGTCTTCGATCGTCGACGAATTTTTCGAGAGAGGAAAAGAAAAGAAAAATTTGTCTTTTAATAAATCGATATCGTCGTTTCTCGAAGAATCAACAAAAAAGGAAGAGGGTATCTACCAGTTCGCATAATCTCGTTGATTGATCGTCCGTCTCCCTATAGGTATGTACGTATACAACATCGCGTTGAATTTCGCCGCAAATAACGGGAGCTCGAGGGAAAAGCAAACACGCGTCTACGTTTTTTCTCTCTCTCTCTCTCTCTCTCATATACTTTGCCATATATATATATATATATGTATATATATATATATATATATATATATATTATGGACGTACATATATCGGTCTAGCCACTCGCATTCGCGAACTCTTCACGAGTAGCCCTCTTCCGTAACGCGGTTAATTACCTGCCGGATGCAAAGCGTGCATATTCGAATGCCGCTTAGGTTTTAAGATAAACACGACGGAATCGTTTAATCCAGCGTGTACTACGTTCCGTATCGATCCACGACTTTACGTATGTGTGCAATATCGTTCCGCTTTTATCTAAATCAATTCGTTTCTTTTTATCGTTTTTATTTCTTCCTTTCCTTTCCTTTACAACGTGTCACACACGATCTTTCTCTCTCTCTCTCTTTTTGTTATTTCTCTTTTTTTTTTCTTTTCAAGATAAACGACGCTCGTAACGAAGATGACGTTAAACCGTTCGTATAATTAACTCTTCTTGGTATTATCAAAAATACACATTTTCGTATAATATATACATACGCACGTAGTATATATGTGTTTACGGTACAATCGTCCAAACACGAGACGATTGTTGTATCTTACGTACAACGATCTGTGTTCGTTAAGTATATTACCGTGAAGAACACGAGGTCGTCTCGTGTACACTTGTTAATTACCACAAATATATGGCATTCGTTAATTCGTGCAAGTCGGTCGATCGATTCACGCGACGACACGTAAAGAAAAATCTCTTCTTATTCGTTATAATAGTAAGCTTCGTAATTATCGAGCAGATAATTGCGCAATGAAATTCTACTTCGACCTCTTTCTCTCTTCGTTCTCTCTCTCTCTCTCTCTCTCTCTCTCTCTCTCTCTCTCTCTCTCTCTCCTTCGTTCCAACCTTTCTGATTTTGATTTATTTTTCAGCGTCGTCGTCGTCGAGCTATCACTTTGATGTTATTATATTCGACAACGTTTGTTTATTTTCATCCAAGCGAGAGAGCGAGGGAGAAAGAGAGAGGAGAGAGAGAGAGAGAGAGAGAGAGAATATAAATCCTTCAATAAAGAGGTCACGTTATTATTACACAAAGTCGTTCTCTTCATTTCAATCTCGATAGCAATTAAATCAAGTCTGAATTTTGTAGGATAAGTAGGAAATAAAAGAGAAAATAAATCGAATTGATCCGTGGAAAAACCGTGCATACTTAATTAATTTCAATTGAATTGCATATTAAATGACGCTTTAATTGACATCTTTATCGCTTGTAAAATTTATAAAAAAAGAAATTCAAAGCGCGAAGAGACGACCGACATTATACATAGAAAATCTATAATGTAAAAGCAGATCAATTACATTTAACGAGAAATCGAGGATGTAATAACGCCTTTTTTCTCTCTCTCTCTCTCTCTCTCTCTCTTTTTACGTTTTAAGAACGTATAGCAAGACGTCATTTGACGATTCTCGAAACAAGTTTCACGAGGATCTTTCTTGATGACCAATCTTAGATTAACTATCTCATTCTATCTCACGTGACAAGATATCAAGCACGCTAGATCTTGCGTCGTGTGGATATTCGCTCGACTAAAAGGCTCGGACCGTTTTACCCGTTTATTTTCTTATTCGCATCTCTCTCTCTCTCTCTCTCTCTCTCTCTCTCTCTCTTTCTTTTTCTCTTTTTCTTTCTCTTTGTCTTTCTTTCGTTTTGTACGACCGACGTAAAGTCATTAAAGAACTTATAAGGCGTCGGACAATGGCCTGTCTCCTACGAGTTAGTTTTCTCTCTTTTCTCGCTTGTTTTACGTCAAAATACATAACACGGTAATTGATTACTCGATCGTCTTTCAAATTGAATTGTAAAAAAAGAAAAAAAAAAAAAGAAAAATTGCGTTTATAATCCTCAATCGTTTCGATTCGATTCGATTCGATTAATTTTGGTAAATAATCTCGTCGATGATAAGAGACATTCTTTTAAACTTACGTATGAGAAAAATTCTATATAATAATCGATAAAAAATTAATTAGACTGTCTATCTCGTCGAGTTATATTTGGAATTATCATTGGTTTCGTTCGTGAAAACGTATCGATTTGTTCAATTTTCTAAATAATTCTATTCAATTTTAAAAATCAAAAAAGAAAAAAGGGGAGAAGAAGACAATATCGGGTATAGGTTCTCGACACGAATTTATCTATCGACTGACATTGGCTTGTTATTTTAAAAGCCACGGTTACCTCTATCACTTTCGTTCACGACGACGTCAAGTGGAAAACATACAGATATCGAAGTCGTTAGGTTAAATCTATGACCGATAAATTGTTACTTTCTATATATGGGGGAAAAAAAAACAAAGCAAAAAAAAAAGAAAAACAGAACAGAGCAACAAAAAAAAAAAGACGTACACAAAATGTTGACGTTTAAATTTAAACATCGACTTTTTTCTTTTTATTTTTTTTCTTCTTTTTTTTTCTTATAAATTTCTTTCAACATCCAATTACATGCTTCGACACACAAAGTCATTACTACTACGCCATTTTCAATAGGTGCGTTCGCATTTCTCTGTAAAACAACTTGTTTCGCAGTTTAAATAACAACAATAATAACGATAACAACAACAACAACGATGCGACAACAAATTAAAAAAAAAAAAGGAAGGAAAAAACAAAATGAACGAATGTTCTTTGTGAAAAAGGCAACTTTGTAATCATACGCGCGCGCACATACATACAATAGAGATGCATTCGTGTATGTTGTATGTATGTATGTACAAGAAGGCATAAAGATTTAATGATACTTATTTGCCGGGGCACGACGACGTTGATCGTACGACGAGAAACGAGCCCTCAGGGAGTCTGAATAAAAGGAAGAGAATCTCCGAAAGGTTTTCTAGAGACGCTAAAGAATGAGAGAGAAAGAGAGAGGCCGATGGTTTCACCTTATTCATCGTCCTTCTCTCTCTCTCTCTCTCTCTCTCTGTCTTTCTCTCTCTTTCTCTCTCCTTCTCTCTCTTTTTCCTTTTATTAGCGGAACACCTTCTAACTTTGTATATACACACGCCTCACCGTGATGGTCACGCTCCAAAACTGTTACTTATTAACGTTACTTTAGTCTTCTTATTACCGTCGACGGCACATATTACCACAGTTTATAAAAAGCCATTCTTTTCTCGTCTCGTTGCGAATTATGATTTCGACTATCTCACTTAATTCGTTTGTTTCTTTCGATCTTATCGAAATTTCTTCTTTTTTTCTTTCTTTTTTTCTGTCTTTCTGCGTTTCTGATCCTAACTAATGCCAATTAGCGACTGCATCGTTTTTTTCTCTTGCTATATATATATATATATTCTTTTCTTTTTTCCTTGTTTTTTGTTTAACCAATTTTATTTATATATGGACGCCCAGAATGCAGAACACTTGGTTGCGTCTTTTGCGTTATTTGCATAATAACGAAAGTTCTTCGACGCTTCTTGCCTCGTTTATGACATGGTCCAATTCGTTCGTAACATTTTACGAAACTTTTTCGTTTTTATACACACACATATATATATACACGTACCCGCGTCCATGTCCGTATACGCGTAGATCTGAAAATATTCGATCAATTTAAGAAATTGTATCGTTCGAACGAAATCGATCTCCTAGTGTTCTCTCGCAGGTATGCAAATAGCATTATTTTACATGACGCCTACATATATACGTACGTACATACATCATACAACACATGCACATGTGTTACGTCTCCATGACGTGCCCTAAATCCCGCGGCGAAGTAACTCGGGAAAAAAGGCCGATCGAAAGCTCGTTATTACATGACACGATAATTAAAGAAATCGTTCAGGTCGAGTTTGCTCTCGCTCGATCGATTCACCTCCTGGCAAAGTATACTTTTTTCTTTCTCTGTCTCTCTCTTCCTTTATTTTTTATTTTTTGTTATTTCGTTCGATCGTTCTTTTTTCTCTTTTCTTCTTTTCCCGTCGATGATTCGAACGATCACGCGACATTGTCGGTTCCTTTTGCGGAAACACGCTGAAAGAGAGAAGGAGATTCGCGCGTTGGCCACCCATGCTCGCACGCGTGCCGCTTGTAAAAATCGCAATAATATAAACAGCGGATACCCGTTTGCATTGAATCCCACGTTAGATTGCTTCACATGATCCGTTCACGATGACGATAGTCAAAGTAAAGAATCAGTCGGAGGAATAGGGGACATGGACGGATGAAACATAGATATTTTCCAAAAAAGGTAAATCTCATTTCTTTTCTTTTCCTTTTCTTCCTTTTTTTTTTTTTGGATTCATCTTCCAACACGCTTTTCCTTTAAAAACCTTGTATAATTTAGATATAACGAAATTTCATCGATTATGATAGGAGTTTGAAACGATATCGATAAAAAATGTCCTACAACAAAGATCCCATACGATTTTAAGAAAAAGTAACACGTGGAACACGCGTCGTATGTAATATACGTTTACGTGTTAAGAGTATTAAACCGTAGAAATGAAATATATCGTTCCGTGAATTGGATACGTGATTTTGAAACTTCTTGTAGAAATAATAGAAAAATGATCTCGATGAGCAGAACGAAGATAGAAAGATCTTTCTCTCTCTCTTTCTCTCTCTCTCATCGTCTTTGAACGAAGCGACAATTACGGAATCTAATTGCGTTAGGAGTGCTTCTGGGTGCTTGAGAAGGGTAACGCCTACGCGCTCGTAAAACTCGTACCGATGACGGACTCTTCTCCGTTCGTGCCTATAATTTCTCATGGCTACTCTTCTTCTACTTCTTTTTCTTCTTCTTATTATTATTTTTCTTCTTCGTCTTCGGATGGTCTATCTTTCTCTGATTATTATTTCTCCCCCGAGACCGTTTATAGGCCGTGTCGCTCGCGCTCATTGAAGCTGCACGAGCGAACGTGCGATGCAACTCGTTGCTCTTCCTCCGATTAAACTCGATCGTTAGATGGTCGTTGACTTTATGTCACGTATACGTGTGTCTACGATACTCACTGCAAATCACCGGATACGTCACTGTTACTTCGCTTAAGAGATCGTCCAATTTATTTATTTATTTATTAATAAAGATATGCCTCGCAGTTCATTCTTCTATTTTTTTTTGTTTTAATATACCTTAGGATCGTGTTTCTAACGCGACGCGTATAAAAATCTACGATATTCGTTGAAAATCATTGAATACGTCAGAGTTTATTTCGTTTTGGGAGAGTTCCATTCGTTCGTCGATAAAGAGTTGTTCTCGGAGTTTTTTTTTTTTTATGTAAAGATATACTATAGGATTTTGTTTTTAACGCAACGCGTATAAAAGCCTATTGTACTGGTTGGAAATAATTGAATACGTCAGAGTTTACTTCGTTTAGGAGGGTTCCATTCGTTCATTCATCGATAAAGAGTTGCTCCAATTCATTCTTTTGTATGTAAAAATATATCGTAGGATTGTGTTTCTAACGCGACACCTATAAAGATCTATGATATTTGTTGAAAATCATTGGATACGTCGGAGTTACTTCATTCGGAACAGTTCGGTTTATTTATTGACAAAGACTCGTTTCGTATTTCATTTTTTATGTAAAAACATACCATAGGATCTTGTAAGCAACGCGACGTATATGATATTCGGTGTTTCTTCGCTCGAAGGAAGAGCATAGTTTATTTTTTTTACTTATTTATTGATACAGACGTACGTGTGCCGCAGTTGATTCTATTTTTCTTTTCTTATATAAAAATATACGATAAAAGATAATGTTGTTAAAGAATACATAATATCCATGTTTTGTCGAGTACTCGTTATCATTGTCATCGCAACCCCTTTTTCCCTTTTATTTCGTTCCTCGCTACCCCTTTTTTCTCCAGCGTGCATCGTTTACGTAACAAAAAGGGTGAAGTATTTTTAAGATACATATGGATTTCCTACGGAGAAGTAACATAATACTTTCATGCATATTCACTCGCATCGGCTTTTTTTCTTTTTCTTGAGTTTTTTTTTTTTTTATTCGATCGAATCAGCCCGTGAAACGTTTTCATAAAATGGAAATCAAAGAATAAATAAATATTATTACATATTAGATCGTCGAGGTGGCCCATCGGATTCTTAATGTCTACCTCCGCGATTTGTAACGAAGAAAAACATGAGAATTATGTCACCTGTTTACGACGGTATCGCATTTATAGCGTGGCGAAGAATGACATATTCATGGATCGATGTCGAAGGATACTCTGCCTACTCAATTTCTTCTTGCACGTATACGCATATACGTTCTTCTTTTTTTCTTTTTTTAAAGTACGCGTAGAAGAGTTACCAGCTGATTATTTGATTTTTTGTACGATTAAAGAAAAGAAAAAAAGAAAGAAAGAACAAACGAGGATAAGTCTCGGCAAAAGAGAATATGTATTGCGTAAAGATTGAATTCGTATCTTTTATCGAATCATTGAAGTCCGCAAAGTGCGCAAAGATCGATGAATCGACTCTAGGAGGACTGTTTGCTAGTAGCAAGTAAATTTACTTGGTAGAAGGAAGAAAGAAAAAAATATATATATCTGTGTTAGCACGTTCAACTCGAACGAACGAACTGTATATAGTATCTCTGATAATAGAAAGGAGCTTTTTCGTATTCGTACTCACGATTCGGTTTCTCATTTCTTTCTTCCCTTCTTCCTTCGTTTGCTTCTTCTTTATTCGTTCGTTCACTCGTTCGTCCATGACGCGCTGTTGGACACAAAGCCCGTGGAAATCGACCGTTACCGGTTAACCTCCAAAGGCCATCTTCGACTCCGTTAGCTAAGATGTCCAGTCTCTTCGCTAGATGCGAGATAAAAAAGGAAAAAAGAAAGAAAAAGGACCGAACCCCCTACAATGTTAAAAGTCCTTCGTCCGACATTCCTACTTTAGGTATTTTCCGAACCAAAAAAAAAAAAAAAAAGAAAAGAACAAAAAAGTAATAAATCAAGACACCATAGCTTTGACCATTCGATTTTTATGATTTTTTCTTTCTCCTTTTTTTTTTTTTCTTTAGAGTCGTGTACTCGGTAGGTACGAGGGTTCGCACAGATCGTCGATCGGATAAGAGCAAAAAGTGGAGAAGGAGAAGAAGACGTAGGAGAAAAAAAGAAGAAGAAGCAACGACATCACTTTTGTGTATCGATTAGAACGAGTGAGACCGATCGGCCTCGAAGAAAAATTAATTTAACGAAGAGCTGCATTCGATTTGGAACATTGTCATCCTGATAGCAAAAGGAATAGAGACAGAAAGAGATAAATAGAGATAAAGAAAGAGAGAGAGAGAGAGAGAGAGAGAAAGAAAAAGAAAGAAAAAGAGAGAAAGAAACAGAGAGAGAGAGAGAGAGGAAGAGAAATCACAGGATGTCTTTCGGTGCTAATCGATTCCCTTCGAGCCAGCATACGCGTTATCGCAGCAGCTGGGGACCGTCTTCCGTTTCCGTCTTCGATCGTGCAGACGTACCTAGACCATCTCCAGAAGAAGAGGAGTACGCTGAATTCTATCACGAACGATTGCACTCGGCCCAAAGCAGACAACTAATCCCGCTTCAGGAGGATTTGGCCGACTGGATCAACAAAACGATAAGTAAGTGCGTGACTGAATCTCAATGAACCTACTCTTGGCTATGCTTCTACTCTTTCTTTTTTTTTCTTCTTCTTTTTATACGATCTCTTCACTCGTTCCAATGAGATAGTCTCGACACCGACAAAAATGGAATCTACGGATTTTTTTTTTAATTCGAATATATATAGCAGCGATACATAAAAGTATTTTTCTTTTCTTTTTTTTTTTTTCGAAGGAAAATACGCGAGTAAAGAAAGAAGAAAAATTTTCGGTGAACGACATTCAGTGAGAATGCACGCGTGGCAGTTTCTTATTGTTAAGGCGACCTCGAAGGAATGCAAAACTCGCGGGAAGAATGAGGTCGGTCTGAGAAAATTGTAAACCCGAGTCAGCTGTCGGAAATATGTGTTGCGGCCGTGTATATGCGTTAAAAGGAAAACGTCGATCGCGTTCTCGCTTTTCAACGGGCCAACACGAATTTCCGAACTGTAAAAATCTAAAAGCAAAAAAGAAAATTAAAAAAAAAAAAAATTATACGCACGACTCGTAACTCTTGTTCTCGAATCAAAGGTTCATCACACTCCTTTATTTCAAAGAATCGTAAGCGCGCATTTAACCATATTCGTGAGAGAGTCCCCCTATTTTACGCATAATTTCCATACTACACCTATTTTTCTCCACAAAAGAAGGCGAAAGGAAAGGAGTAAATTGGCTTGATGGTTACCAATTAACCGCAACTCACGTACCCTCCCTCCTCCTCGTCAGTCGCCAACGTTCTTTTATAACGTGGCACGAGTTCAAGTAATTCGTATCATTGTTTTAAATCCTCGAGGTCGGATTTGATCCACCCCAATGGGAGAAGAACCCAGGGACGAAGATGGAGAACCTCTGGAAAACGTCGCACAGGGATGAACGGCCTCCTCTCGGCATTTTGCCCGGTGCCACGCCGTGAGAAAAGCGATCTCGTGCTTCAATCTCCAGTGGTTCTCAAACGGTCCAGCTTCGATATCAATTTATTTTACTTATTCGTTTTTAATTTCGTCGCTGCGCCAATATCGATATCGTAACTAACGGATCGACAAGCGTTCGCAATATTCGTAATATCGAAGAAGCGTTAATTTTTCTCTCCTGTTTTTCTTTTTTTCCTTCTCTTTCTTTCCTTTACCCACGCTTGCCCCGTCCGCAGCTCGTACAATCGCAATTCGTCTGACTCAACCGGATGTCGATCGGGTGCCTCTCCTTCGAGTGCCACTTCTCCCTTCTTCACGGTTACCTAAAGCCGCATTACGCATAAGCGAGCGTGTATACACGCCTTCCTTTCCACGCTTGCGCGTCCTCCGACCAAGAAAAAGAAGAAGATGATATAGGAAAGGGAGGAAGAGGTGGAGGAAGTAGGAGAGGTCCTCCTTCTTCTTCTCCTGCTCCTCGCCTATAGTTAATATCGTTCTTCCTTTTTGTTTGCCAAAAAGACACGTCAGCGTATCGATGCTTCTATCTAACTACACACTTATGAATCAACGACGCCCGCGAATGTCGTTGGCACCGATCAAGGAATTCCGCTGGCACGTCGGAAATTCATCGAATTCCGATCGATTCTACTTGTTGTCTATGCGCGCAAGAAAACGATAATCCCCTGGCCGCGCTAGTCGATTTCAATCGAATCGTTTAGATCAGCCCTCGTTTTTCTCGAGGTCGTCGTCGAGTTTACAACGATTTGACCATAAACCGATGACATGTTTCAGACGTCGATTACATAACGGGCGATAACTTTTTCGACACGTTGGATAATGGCGTGGTGGTTTGCCGACTGGCAAAAGTTATACAGGAGAAGGCCAGATCGGCTGTCGACGCTGGAAAGGCGAAAGGGGTGAGTCTACTAGTTCGTCATTTTTCTGATCGACGATAAGGATCGTGATCGACCTTTGCGATTTTCCTCGTTGTAGCCGATCCCGGTGATAAGAGGACGCTGCTGGGAAAACGCAGCAAGACGTAGCTTCTTCTCTCGCGACAATATGGAGAACTTTATACAATTCTGTCGTCGTTTGGGCGTACACGAGAATCTTCTTTTCGAGAGCGACGACCTCGGTGAGTTGAAAAATATGCAAGGAAGAAAGGTGCAAGATCAAACGTTATATTTCTCCATTTCCGTGTTTCGTAGTCTTGCACGGGCAGCCTCGAAACGTCGTACTCTGCCTATTGGAAGTAGCTAGATTGGCGGCTAGGTATTCTTTGGAACCACCTGGTCTCGTGCAACTGGAAAGAGAAATCGCCGAGCAAGAACGAGATCTGCGTTGTCTCTCGGACAGCGGAATTTCTCACAGTAGTCTCGTCTCCTGGCAATTCGCATCTCCCTCGCCTACGGCAACGCCCCGGCCTCAAACTGAAAAGATCAAGCACAGTAGGTGAGTAGGAAAAATGTGTCTCCGGTTTATGAATCCTCTTCGGTTCAACGCCGAAAGTATTACAACGCACGTTATTGTTTTCTCCCACTTGTACAGTTCAACGTCGGAAGTAGCGGATATGACGACTCGTTGGTTGGATCCAACGACTGGTGCCACTCACGAGCCCGAAATGAGACGATCCGTTAGCGACAATGGACCAGCCGGTAGCGACGGGGTACCTAGCGATACCACGGAGGACGATTGGTCGCGCGGTAGCGTCGAGGATCCCGATGACGTTCCTTCGCCGTCACCCTCGCCAACTAGTTCGCCATCTCCAACGCAATCGCCGGCGGAACCTCCGGAATACACGGGACCGATCACGGAACTCGATCGCAAGGTGTATATTTCACATTCGAGCTCCTCCGTTCTTTCTTTTTCCATTTCTTCTTTAAGGATCGCGATCATCCTCCCTTATTACGTATACACGTTCTCAGGTGCGGAGAGTCACGGAAGCCGTTCAAAGGCTTTGCCAATGTCCATCCGGTAAATGCTCGAGGTTGAAAGTACGCAAAGTCGGAGAGGGTCGATATCACATCGCAGGCCGCAACGTATTTATAAGGGTAAATTAAGTTTACGTTATCGTCGATGATTTCAACGATGCACGGATACGCGATTGTTGATACAATGACGATAATAATAATGTTAATCATAGCAACGATAGTAACGATCAATGACAAAGCTTTATAAATACGTGCGTTTGCAGCTTCTGAAAGGAAGACACATGATGGTAAGAGTGGGCGGCGGGTGGGACACCTTGGAGCACTTCTTGGCGAGGCATGACCCCTGTCAGGTGAGGGCTCTCAACCAAGAGGGTACACCACCTCCTACCCCTTCGTCTATTTCACGAGGCAGAAAGCACCGCGGCAACGACTTCCTTCGCATTCACGCCAAGTATCGTGGCCTTCCCTTGGAACCCGTCCCCATATCTGTCTCCGGGCGCTAGCCTAAAAGCCAGCAGCAAGCACGGCATCATCGCTCGCACTCCTCGACCCTGCATATCACGTAATAGGGCTACACGGTACTAATTTACACGGTAGCCGACTATCTTTCGAAGCTACTCGCCATTCTCTCTCTCTCTCTCTCTCTCTCTCTCTCTCTCAGACACACACACACACACACACACCCTCTCACACTAACACGCGCGTACACCCTGTGCGTTTTTCTTTGATTTCACCTTCACGTCGGCTCCCAAGAGAGAGCATGCGTGTGCGTGCGTATGTATGTATGTATGTTGTGTGTTTTACGCTCGTTCGTTGTTTACAATTTTAATGATAGCACAGGAAACAATTGGCGATAAGCTCGCCTTCTCGTTTTTTCGCGTCCTTCTCTCTTCTCTTTAGTTTTGTAAGAGAAGAAGGATGTCGGGGAATACGTTAGTACACTAACGTCCTTCCTTTTCTAGAGATTTCTAGAAAATGTAATGGTTGTCGTGAAACTCGTACGTTCCTACTTTATCTTCGCAGGTGCCGTTTTTTTTGTCGCCTGAATTTATTAACGGAGAAACAACGTAATTAATGTGTAAAGGCATATGCAGTATTTAGTTCAAAGTCGAAATATTTATACGATTATAGATGTTTATAAGAAACATCGTTTCTCTGATCGGTTATCAAGCTTACCGAAGGAAAATTGGCCTATATAGTGCGAGTATCGTTGATAGTTAAACCGATTGGAAAATAAAACACGTAGACATATTTCTTCTCAACGTTATTAACTTTCAATGAATATTTTCTTTTTTAGCGATGAAACACAGTAGGTCTTTGAATCAACATTGAAACAGGTTCTTGTCCATTCCAATGTAAACGTTCCAGCCTTTAGATTATGTTCTTTGAACGAATTAGAGAAAGGAAAAAAAATGAGCAAAATGAAAAAACGAAAAGAAAAAAAAAAAGAAGGAAACAAAAGAAAAGAAAATACGATATATGTTCGGAATGTACTCGCAACGAAATATTTTCGAGGATAGTTTCGAAGTATTTAGAGATAAGTATTCGATTAAGCAAATTTATTATCTTTCTCACACATTCCAAAGATTCTAATATCGTAGCTCGCGTATTCTCCGACAAGCTTGTCGTACGCACGATATGCCTACTGTATTCTACTTCTCGATTTATATCCATTTCAATCTAACGATAATATTTATATACATATATCGTATGTATATCGGATGCACCCATCTTGCGGTTTTGCACAAGTGTAAAAAAATCGTGAGTTCATTCATTGGGTGGCACACCATCGTATATCATGAATATTCAATTTTTTACTACGCTTCCTGTAAGAGAAAAAAAAGAAAAAAAAAAGAAAAAGAAAAGAAAAACGATTCGTACCAACGTCGTAGAGTCTCTTTTGATCTTCCGAGATTTTTATCAACGATAAATAACGTGTTCGATACGTGACACCAATATAAAAGTTCACGATTCTTGTTGATCCTTGTTTGTAATACAACGTGTGCGGCTCTCGGAAATTCTTCGACGGAGATAAGAAAAAAAAAAAAGTTATAAAAAAAGTCCGATGCAGCTTTAAATAAGTAGTCATAGCTTGGAAATATCGCAATGACCAAACTTCTTTCCGGCCGAGATGTATTCGAGGTTATTAAAAAAAAAAAAAAAAGAAAAAAAAAGAAAAAAAGAAAAAAGTAAATACATAGAAATGAAGATAAAAGTTAAAATAAAATAAAATAAAATAGTAGTAATGATAATAATGATAATGATAATGATAATGATAATGATAATGATAATGATATTAATAATAAAGAAAATAGTATTTTACGATCGATCAATTCTAGAATGCATAATCAATCTGTCGATGAACACACGAAGCCCCAATGAAACTCTCTGTGATTTTCGCAAGATAATCCGTTTGTAAATTGGAAATGCGTGCGATCATTATTACAAAGGAAGAAAGTGCAATTAGTCTCAGGTAGAATGTTGTGCGTATAAAGGAAAGAAAGAAGAAAAAAAAAAAAGTTTTGCCTTCTCCATTTATAATTAATAGGGAAAGAAAGAAAAAACAATACCAACGGAGTCGCCTCTATAATCGGATTAACATTAATAAATAATAAGATTTGATAACTTAACAATATACATTTTGATATGACGATATATTCTTAAAAATTTTCGAACGTACACGTGATCGAAAAGAGAAAACGAGGAAGAGGAACATGGAAAACGCAATCGAAAAGAGAAAACGAAGAAAACGAGGAAAAGAAAAATGAAAAGGAAAAAGAGAAGAGATAATAAAAATTTTTGAAATACGTATCATTCTATAAGAAAAATACATTTGTACGATGAAGAAACATTAAAATTAAAGCGACACGATATATATATATATGTGTGTGTATATGTATATATATATATTGGTCATTGCTTCGAGTCTGTAAACGTCGATAATTCTTATAGTGCGCTTTTATACTTCCTGACGAGCACTAGACGCATGTAAATCACGATAGGGAAACGGGGTCGGTCATTTATTTATTTTTTTTCTTTTTTTATTACTCATTTATGAAAAGATAACTAAATTTTTATTTATGTTTTATCGTTAAACGTAACTTTCTTGACGCAAGAATCAGCTGTTAACAAGACTGGTTGATCGATATGAAATTTGTCAAATGGTAAATTACAAATTAAAACTCTGATCTTTTCTTACATTTGTTAAAATTTTACGAATATATTATAAATTCTTCTCCGCCCCTGACCCTGGAAAGTATTGCACTTTAGCACTCGTGTGACTTATGACAACTCATTTTTCATACACGATGTAATGTCATCTATCATGCAAAAAATGCTTGGACTGCCACGATATATGTTTTGTACTTTTATATAAAAAAAAAAAAAAAATGTAATTGTAAGGTATGGAATACAAGTAACACGTTTATATATCATTCACACGACACAGATATCTCTATTCAATTTACAGAAATACAAGGGCATGGTGTGCAAAGGGATACCAAAGCAAAGAAATATCCGACGAGTACTGTCGGCACGTTAAGAGATGCTAATTTAAAAGAATTTTATTCTTACGAAATAGCTATTCTCAAAGATTCAATTGCGTGATTTATTAGTGATTTATTTACGAATATAGAGATGATGGAAAAAAGTAAAAAAAAAAAAAAAAAAAATAAAGGAAAAGAAAAGAAAAGAGAAAGAAACAAAATGACTTCGATCGAGGAAGCGGAAGCATACTTCAAAATTTTTTCGTTTAACAAGATTCACAATTTTGAATCAATCGATCGTATTTATGTTTTAACCAGGAACATTCCTCCCTTGTCGCACAAGAAATAATTTTGCCATATTGTATTATCCGAAGTGCTTAAGTTCTTTGCGTACTAATAGTTTAATTAAGTTGTATTTGTACCTGTTCGATCATCATAATCTAGTTGTTACGCGTAACAAAAGGAGTTTGTTTCGATAGATTGGACCGTAAGTGGTGTTTCACGATTCGATTCGTTCTCCGCGCTAACGTTCTCGAGGATTGATAGAGAAACTTTGAAAAATGCTTTGTTCTCTAGTATACTAAAATGTATGTATGTTATAAAAAAGGGGAATTATTTATTTTTAAACCACTAAGAACGAATTTCAGTTTTATAAGAATACCAAATGGATATGTAAAAGTGCTCTAACGCTAATTGCTACATATCGCATAGTTTACTTTGTTTAGTCTTAACACATATGTATAGTGCAACGTAATATAATAATCCTCATATATTTAGTATAAGTTGTTCAGTTGTTATATTTTGTTGGTTAATAAAAATATAGCTGCAAAATTACATATAAAATAAATACATATACATAAATTACATATACAAAAGTACATATATGAGAATGCATATATCAATTTGGAGAACTATAGAAAAATACGTCGGAATAAAGGAATTTCATTGACACGCGTAGATAACGTTGTCATCTACGCGTCGTGACAATTAAAAAAAATTATCGAAAGAAAGATCAGAGATTCGAGTCTGTGAGGTAATTCGAAAGAGTAGATCGGAAGGATACTACGTTACCGACGAGATCCGATATCGTTGCCAGTCGAGCATTTTACGGTGGCGCACTCTAGGAGTACGGTCGATAATCGCTTATCCTCTCTGTACAGTTCTCTACGAGAAGACGCGGATGGCGGTTCGGTGGAGGAAAGACTCGCGAAAAAATAGCAAATGGATCATGAACGACCCTTCCTTTTATCACGTATCTCCATATTCCGTTTGCTCTCGAACATCAATGAACGATCGATCGACCGTAGGCCGTATTTATTCGCGATAGAAAACTCGTTGCGCGGTCTAATTCTCGTCGGTTGATTTATTTCAAGATGGCGACGACTTAAGCCAAAACGAAGGAGGCGTTGCTTCGTAGCTACGCAGTCGATATTCTTTATCATTAAGAGTCTGCTGAGAGTCCTTTCCGATGATACGGCAAGGCATTTTGTAGTCGAAGTGAAAGGCGACGGTGAAAGGCAGAGAGAGAGAGAGAGAGAGAGAGAGAGAGAGAGATAGAACGACTGAGAATGGCCAAGGCGAATGACTGACTCTCTTTGTATATCGGTTGACTCCGAAGAAAAAGCAACGGAGACACAATACGCGCGGGAGAAAGAGAGAGAGAGAGAGAGACAAAAGGTGTGCCGGTAGGGCGGCGGTTTGTGCGCGCGCATACGGTCAAACGGCTACCGCGAGAGATTGTGTTCGCGTTGTGTGTACGTATCATAAGAACGGTGTGCGCGGTGTCGCGTGGCTCAGACCAACTTGGACCGTACATTTGAGCGGGACTTGCCGTTCGACCACGTACTTACGACTTACCTGCGTACACATACGATCGCGTTTTCCTGCCAGCTGGAGAGTAATTGGCCTATCTAAAATCAGGAATTAAAGGATTACTCTCTGCTTACTCTAACGTATAATAAATTGCCCAGTGGCTACCACCCGGCTCTTCATTCGATCAAATTCGTTCGATTACGTTTGATTCGTCGGAATAAAAGGGGAAGAAGGAAAGATAGGAGAAACAAAACAGAGAGGAAACAATAAAAGAAACACGACGACATGTGCGGTGAGTACTACTAACTTGGCAATATTTTTTCTTTTATCGTATAACCTATAAACGTGTATACGTGTACATATGTTTATATACACGTAGAAGAGACTACGTCGTGCGATTGAGAAATTGTCCTCCGGTTTTGAATCGACGTCGATCCTTCTCCTCTTCGTTCCTTCTTTCCTCTCCTACGTTCGTTCGCTCATATATCATTTTTTGTAAATGTTTGTGACTTTTCATTCCTTTTTTTATTTTCGTTCTTTTTTACTTTCTTCTTTGTTTTTTCGAGAAAGAGAGAAATAGAGTCCCTGTCGCGAAGTAGGCCGATCTCCTTCCGTCTCGAATGAGTTCGGTTTACATAGGAATGGGTTGAGAGACGTTAGGGGAGAGCTAGTAAACTGGCGGAAAACGTGGAGAGAGAGAAGAGATAGTCGATGACAGGCGGCGCGTAGGCGGTAAGCTTCATTTTTGTTTTTCTAGTGTGTCGCTTTAACAAACGATGCTTCGGCGATCACCGAGATTGCGTCGGGTTTAATGGAAGGTTCTTTTTTTTTTTTCAAATCTGCGAGTGTTATCATCGCTTTCTCTCTCTCTCTCTCTCTCTCTCTCTCTCTCTTTATCTCACACGTACACACGCTCCTCTGTTTCTTCGATCTTCCTTCTCTATTTCCCTTTGAGATAATAAAACGGCAATCAAAAATTTCTCGTTAATCGTGCTTTCGAACGTGTGTTCGTCCCACCTACGGAAGAAACTAACTCTTCTCTCAAGACATTTCTATATGTGTCCGTTATCTGCGTACAAACGTTTTTTTCTTTTCCCTTCTTTCTTCTTTTTCTTTTCTTTTCTTTTTCTTTTCTCTTCTCTATCCTTTACTGTCTCGCGTATGAGAGAGAACTCGATAAGGCAAAGATAAGGTTAACGATATTTCTGCGATTAAAACGGAATTTCGACACGCTAGCGATTTCGTTGTTTCGTCGTTATAGTTAAAGGTAAAATCTAGAAAAGAATATTTCGTTTACTCTCCTTAAATATTATTTCCTGCCGGATCTCCATCGCGTTTATCTCCACGACGTTTATACGCGTACATATGTTTCGTTTCACATTGTTTTTAACGAGCTCTATTGGTCTTTGTTTATTTCCTCGTTTAAAAGATATCACGTTGTGTCCTGCTAATCGTTATTGTTACTATTATTACTATTACGATGATGATTATTATTATTATTATTATTGTTGTTGTTGTTGTTGTTGTGGTTGTTGTTATTATTATTATTACTACTATTATTATTATTGATCGTTTAGATCAAGAAAAGCCATTCCTCGATAAATGCGCACTTGGATTCTTATTAATAACTTATCGATAGATCCTACAGTGTTAGCTAATACAGATATACAAACTATTACTATAACGGAGGATTCTAATAAAAAAGAAGAAAAAAAGAACAAAAAAAAAATCAAGTAAAGAATAGAAAAGAATGTATAAACGATCGAAGGTTTCGGAATTTAGATAAGAATCAACGACGTTCGCACAGATAATAGAAATTTTTTTCTTTTTTTTTTTTTTTTCTTTTTCAAGTACACATCCAGTTGATTACTGACCTCCTCGGATAAGACTCTCTCCCCTCCCCCCTTTCGTTTTCTCTATTTTTCTAATTTTTATACTCCGGCGCATACGTTTCTTTTTTCCTTTTTTTCCTCTTTTTCTCTTTCGCAAAAAAAAAACGGAAAGTAAAGAAATATGCGGATGTTGGCTATCGTGCGACGTGTAACTTTATTGATTAATAGTCTACGCAACACTTCGTAAATTATCGTTCAATGTCGTTCGATCGAACCTACGAACAATTAAATTAGAATTATGAACGTATATGTCCGATCTTCGAAGAACATAGAAAATAATGCAAGACATTTGATGTGCGAGAGAGTTTCGATTATTTCTTTTTTCCTTTCCTTCTTTTCTTTTCTTTCTTTTTTGTGATGTCATCATTCCGAAAATCTATAAACTTTCTTTTTAATATTTTATAATAAAATTCCTTGAAAGAGAGAGAGAGAGGGGGGGGTGGTGGTGGTGAAAAGAGCCGAAAGTAATATCGCTACATTACGAAATTAAATTATGTAAGACGTTTTTAGTCGTAGTAATAAGATGTTCCCAATCGTTTCTATTACCGGCGAAAGTATTTTATTAAAATTAATATCCGATGTTTCTCACGAAGAAAATGAAAAGGAACCTATCGATGCGACTTAAAAAGAGAAAGGAGGGAAAAAAGATTCTTTGGCTCTTTCGTAACGTTTGCAATACGTTATCAGTGAAAAAAATTCAAGTAAGATGAACTATAGTGATTAAATTGTGTATACTTGGCATTCCTTAGTCTTTCTCTTTTTTTTTTATTTCTGTACACACACACACACACAGACACACACACTCTCTCTCTCTTTTTTTCTTTCTAACTTCAACTCTAAAGATACATCTTTTTGAAAGGTTAAAATTCCAAAGAGAATCGAAATCGACGACCGACGAAGCTCGTGACCTTTTCTTTAATCAAGAAATCTACGTACGTGCGAAACGTCATGTATGTATGTATGTATGGATGGATGGATGGATGGATGGAAGGATAGATGGATGAATGGACGAATGGATGGATATGGTATAAAAATGATATATGTACAAGTGAACTTTCTTTGCAGAAAATTTCGTCATCCGCGTTCCTTACGTTCAAGTGAGATCGACGATAGCGTTTCGAAAACATTTCGTATTAAATAATGAATTAACGCTTTGGAAATGTGTAGTGTATCTATAGATCGTAGAAAACTCGTTTTAAACAGCGTTCGTTAAACCTTTTTTATTAGTTTCGTTATTAGTATTTAATTAACGGATTTCCTGTAATTTGAAAATAATCAAGTGGGAAAATAATATTCGCGATTCAACGAACGACCGTTTTTCAACGATACATTTTTTTTAAGAAAGCTCGTACGACGATTCGACGATGGTAAAAAATTGTTATTGTTCTTCGGATAAGTTTTTTTTTTTTTTATTTGAATTTCTCATCGTCGCGTCGACGTAGGACGTTCGTCGGTAATTTTTCCGATAAAGATATTTGTCTTGCGGTAAAGATCATCGACATCGACGGCTAACGTATTTTTTTTCTTTTTCTTATTTTTTTTTCTTCTCTCTTGCGTAAAATTTTTCAAAAGAAATTTTATCGATGGCAGAAAACAATCAAGAAGATTTTATTCCAAAGACGGCATATGCTATATCGCAAAGTAGTTATATCTTCGATGGTATCTCGACTATTCGTTGACGTTCGAGATATACAACAACACGATCGAGTGAAAGTTTCCTCGCGGCGTACCCGAAACCGAACGAGCTTGCTACCGTGACATTTAGATTATACACTCAGACACAGGCATAGAATACAAACACCCTGTCGAAGGCTCTGGTGTCCCGCGTATCTGGCGAACGGCACGCGGGAGACGGAATTCTTATATTCCTCGTATCCTTTCCTTCTTTCTTCCTTTATTTCTTTTTTCCTTCATTTTTCTTCCTTTCTTTTTTCTCCGAGACTAAAAAGAGAAGTCGAAAACCAGATTGTTGTTTGTCCAATCCGTTGGAAATTTCGATCGGTCCGAAACTAGTCCTTGTTCGTCGTTAGACGACGATCTCGAAGAGACGATATTTTTTCTTCGCGAGAGAAAGAAAGAAAAAAGGAAAAAGATGGAGGAAACGAAAATGGTCGTCGGATGCGTTCGATCGGGAAATAATAAGATGGAACGAACGTCGCAGCGAAGTGGAGAATTCAAAGTATTTTGTGTCAGTAGGTCGAAAGGTCAAGTTCGTCTTTCGGCTCGTCTCGCCTAATAGAAGAAGGTCGTGACATCGTCGTCGCGCGTTGTTTCTATCGTCGAGATTCTTCTTTCCGGTCGTTCAACCCCTTCCCTCTCGATCGAGCCGGAACGAAGTTGGTTCCTCCGAAGTAGAAGTTCGGAACCACCGTTCGATCGCGCGTATTCTCGATACGTAAGATATGTTCTTCCCCTAGAGATCTTCGGCGTTTACTTTTTAAGAGCCGAGGTGCTCGAGGAAGATAAAGTTAGCTCGTTGAAAACAATCCTGTTCAGTCGGACGAGTTTGAATGCAATTTTTTCTAACGATTTTATAATGACTATCTCTGCGACAAGGTATGGTATGGTTATCGGTCGTTTAAAAACTTAACTGGTATCTATCGACGAGTACGAAAGAAAAGTAATATCCGGTAAATCGTAGTGATTAATCCCAATGTAATCCCTGCGATTAGCGAACACAGCAATAATAATTATTTCATGATAGATTTGCTCTTTCTTTCAATCGATACGACGACAACGATGACGACGCCGACGACACGTTACTATCGATAAGAGCTATCATTCTTTAACGCAGGGAAGAAGAAGAAAACTCCCTTCTATCGTCTTACTCGAGTGTGCGAGTACAAAAGCTTTTGAATCGTTACCGATCGACTCAATCGTTAACGACTGGCTCTTCAAACGAAATCGATTAGACTGAGTTAGACGAGTTAGATACGCGGACGAGCGCATAGATTCGACTCGATTATATATTTATTAATCGATTTTTTTTTTTTCACCTCCGACATGACCAGTGGGGGTAAGTCTCGACATTTTTTTTATGAAAGAGAGCGAGAGAGAGAGAGAGAGAGAGAGAGAGAGAGAGAGAGAGAGAGAGAGAGTAAGGAAGTAAATTTTTTAGAACGAAAAGAAAACAATAGAACGAAAGGCAATTTTAATTGAGTTCTCTAACAAGCAAAACTTTTTCTATGAAAGTAATTATACATTCTATCTCCCAACCGTATTTCCGTGAATGAAGCTAACAAGGGTCCACTACCTTTCCTTAACGAAAGTCATCCAAAGGTCATATTCTATACATTCGTATAGGATAAAGCTCATTTAGAAATAAGAACGTAGCGATCTCTTATCGATCGTGTTATTGTCTATTCTCTTTATCTCTCACGGTCGTGTTACTTTCGAATCGATTAGTTAAATTGCATTATCGAATAGTACTAACAAATTATTTACTTCAGATAGATAATTTTACATTTATATTTATATACGTAGGAAAGAAACACGACCAGTATAGTTTCGGCTGATAGTAAGTCTCCTTCGACTTCTCGAGCTTTCCCTTTCACTAACGCACACAAACGTGTTTACAGATTTGTTAGTTTCTTTCTTTGTTTCTTCTGGTGTTCGGCTCGCAAAGGTGCTTTACACACACTGACGTACCATACATATGCATATACATTCATGCGTGAATACATACTTAATGCTCTCTTTCTCTCTTTCTCTCTCTCTCTCTCTCTCTCTCTCTCTTTCTCTCTCTTTCTCTCTCTTTCTCTCTCTCATGGGCGTCGACTTTTTCGCGCTTTGAAAAAAAGCGTCTGCGATTTCGCAGCGGCCTTTGTTCTCTCGCTTTTACGTATTTACAACCAATGAAATAAAAAAAATATATATATATATACGTATAAAAAAAGGAAAACAGAGGAGTACCGTTTCTCATTCCGGAATGTTGTCTGAGACCCCCCGTTCGATAAATCGAATTCCACTTTCTCGTACTATCGAAGTGACGACCTTCGTAGAGATTCGCGAATGCAAAAACACTTTGGTCTGCGATCGTTAATTTATTGCGCGTATTCATTAAATGTAAAAATATGGTTGGGAAGGAAAATTTAATAATTGATTTATTTATCATTATTATTATTATTTCTTTTTTGTTGTAAAAAAGAAAATAGATTTTTTTGATACACATGCGAAGGCGACACATTCAATTATATTTGTGCAAAGTAATGCGAATCCTTGAACGCTTAATCCGGACTTCCTTAATATTGCGATTATAAATTTATATGCAAACGAATGGAATATAAAAATATGTTCGCAAATGAAAATTTATTAATTTTTTCTTTTCTTCTTTATTTATTTTTTTATTTATTTATTTTTCCTTTGAAAATATATTTTTTTAATATACTCTGCCGGGTCAACCAAACTGTCCAATTTTATTTTCATAAAATAACGCGTTTGAATTCATGCTTAAATTTTAATCCGACGTTTCTTAACATTGCCATCGTAAATTTATATGCAAATGAATTTGCGAACAAAAATGTACTAATTTTTTTCTTTTCTTTGAAAACATATAATCCCCTTTTTTTTATATACATAAGTTGGGTCAACGTATCCAATTTCATTTTGTGAAGTAAAGCGATTCTGTATTTGAATCATTGAAAATCTAATTTGGAGTCCCTTAATAAACGATAAGCATTCATTTTAAAACTACATTCTAAAAGTTGGCGCAGCAGCGAACTGTCGGGTCGATATTCGAGCTCTTTTACGCTACCCCCGATATACGTACGCGTACACGAACGTATGAACTTACCCATACATACATACATACATACATACATACATACATATATAAACTACATATACGAATATTTCACTAATTATAGATTGGTTGATTTACAGGAATATTCGCTTACCTTAATTATCTAACGCCGAAAAGTAGGAAGGAGATTTTGGAGCTTCTCGTTGGTGGCTTGAAAAGATTGGAATACCGTGGATATGACTCTGCAGGTAATTAATTATCCATCGAAATAAATGATTAAAATAATTGAGATTATTCCTAATTGAACATTTAAATAAACAATTTTTTGAACTAAAAATAAAGAAAATTTTTAAAAACGTCTGCATACATGTGTACTTAGAATGTACGTACTATAGTAATACACACTAACTATAGTAATGTACCTATAAACTTTCATTTCGCGACTTAAGCGTTAATATTTGTAACATGTAATACGATCTATCGAATGCAACGTGTCCTTGCGTTTTCTATCCAGGTATTTAGTAATAATAAATGGGACCAAGCTCGGTTTGCCTTCTAGAGACTCGTATTGCGGTTTTACAATTTTTCAGATCGAATTTCTTGTTTGCTCCACGACGATTAAACGGCGTTTTAAATAATAATAATAATAATAATAATATATAAAAGTGATATATAGGTATGTAGAAAATCAAATTAAATTAATTTTCAGGCGTTGCCCTTGATACAGCCGGAGGGAAAGATATTTCAATCATCAAAAAAACTGGAAAGGTCAAGGCACTGGAAGAGGAAATCTTTCACCGTAAGTGGCGACATTTGTTTATTTGTTTTTTTTTCTTCTTCTTCTTTCACCATCGAAGGACGTTTTACCTTATTTATCGACATGTACATAATCGCTTTGAACGCGGGAAAATACCTGTCCTTTCTCACATACAACGAGTCCGCGTTTGCTATTAATAGTCAAAGAAGCTATTTGCGTACTTCCATTCATCAAGTCGTTCCTTTTTAATAGTCTTCTTTTTTCTTTCTTTCTTTTTATTTCTATGACACTTTGCAGGTACCGATGTTGATTTTGAATCTAAAACCGATAGTCACGTTGGAATTGCCCACACGCGTTGGGCTACTCATGGTGTACCATCCGAAGTGAATTCGCATCCTCAACGATCCGATTTCGAGCATAGCTTCGTCGTTGTTCACAATGGTAATATTATCGTATTTATTAATATTAAGAAGAAGATAACGTTGGGTATTTGATCGTCAAACTTTTTTCTTCAAATCAGGTATCGTGACGAATTACAAAGAAGTAAAGACCTTGTTAGAGCAAAGGGGATACGTTTTCGAGAGCGAGACCGATACCGAAGTGATCGCCAAATTAATTCATCATCTTTGGATCATTCATCCGGGATACTCTTTCCGTGAACTTGTAGAACAAGTTGTACAACAAATAGTAAGTCTGTTGTCATACGATTATAAAATATTATTTACATTGTATCGATGGATTCATCGATACTTATTTACCGTATAATGCTTGATAATAGTTATTGTAATCGAAATGTTGACGCGTGTCTCTATGCCAAAGCTCTCTATAAATTTCTCTATATAAAGATGATTTAATTCGTTGACACAAGCGTTTGCCGTAGGAAGGAGCATTCGCATTGTGTTTCAAGAGCAAACATTTCCCAGGCGAGTGCGTAGCTACGAGAAGAGGCTCGCCTCTTCTCGTTGGTATCAAAACGAAAACAAGATTGGCTACCGATCACGTGCCCATTTTATATGGCAAAGGTGAGTCGTCTGAAAAAAGTTTTTCCTCCTTTACGGCAAATAAATTCTAAACGTCTAAATAATTGCACGAGATTAAATCGAAACGATGATGGACCAATGCAGGACCAATAGGCGCGAGAGTTCGTATCATAGTAAAATATGATAAGCTTTCTTTTATTTATTTCTCTCTCTCTCTCTCTCTCTTCATTCTTTCTTTCCTTTCTTTTCTTTTAATCCAACTACTTCGCTCTACGATTCGTTTCCATTCAATCGCCTATGGCAATTTGACATTTGTTAAAACGAAGGACAAAGGTGAGCCGTTCCAAAAGGTGAGCTGTTTTAGAAATTAATAACAATTTATTATACGAGTGTACTTACAGATTTTTTTGTTAATTTTTCTTTTTATTTCAATTTTTTTTTTCTTTACGATAAGAATTAAGTGATATTTTATTTAGCTGTAACAAGTAACTTGGATCGAAGACGATCGATCATCGGATAACGATAAATCTCGACGATCATCTGCATGTATCTGATAGTTAATCCAATTCTCTCATGGGATTTCATTTTCCATTAACTTTGATTCGTTACTAATAGAACACGCTTCTTCTAAACACGCGATTACCAAAATGAAATGACAGTGCTAACGTGATCGTCTCGATACATCTATTGGAAGTAACGATTCTCTTTTCTTTCGTATCTCGTTAAGTAATAACTCTATATTTTTTGTAATATACATATACAGCTAGTATGTAGAGGAATATAACGTAATAGTTGATGTGTGTGTGTTTTTTTTTTTTTAACATAGATTAAAGAAATTCGTTATCATTTGTTAAGCTACGTTGTTTGTTGCGTTAGATGTAAGAAATTAACAATTTGGGATCTTGTTTTTTTTTTCCCCTTTATTAAACACGATATCTCAATCTTATCACGAACAAAATGCACGACAACTAATTCTCGTTTTTATAAAAATCTATTTATTTATTTGTTGTTCTTCTTTTACTTTTTCTTCTTCTTTGTAATTCTTATACGTCGTCAACCGCACGCAGACTTCTCCTCCTCGAGTGAATTTTTAATATGGATACTATACGAGTGTTTCTTTTGCATGAACATCTTCTTCCGGTTTTGTTCTACAACTTTTCATCCCAAACAGATGACCCACAACTCGCGAGCAAAGGTATATGTTCTCATTATAAATAACTCTGTTTTGCTCTGTAGACAGCTTTGGCTTGATTATACATACATACATACATACATACATAGATACGTACATATGTACATTTATACATACATACATACATATACACATACGTACAGACATGCATACATAGGTACGTACATATTTTAAATTTGTATGTATGTACATCAGGGGTCCCCAAACTTAACGACAGATGATGATTCGTGCGAGAGCTTTCGAAGTAACAGACCGGACGGTTAGAGACATGTCCTTATAATCTTACAGGTATTTCAATGTCCAAGAAAAACATCCGCCGGTCGAATGAAAATCTTTGGGGTTCTAGTTTGAGGATTCCTGGCATAGAATCGAACTGATTCTCCATCAAGGAGGTCGCAAAAAAGATATATTGCGAACGTTTCCAGATTTTATTTATTTTTTTTTTTGTGTTATACCTTTAGTAATCCTTGGAATATTCGTTCTGTGTTACTCGAAGCATATTCGCCTGCTGTGTCCTTTTTAACGTGTGTTTTATTTTTCTTATGCATATTTATATATATTTTCTTTTTTATTTTTTATTTTGTACATATCTGATTGTTATATGTATATATATATATATTATTTTTAATTTTTCTTTCGATTATATTATACTTTAATTCGTAATACCTAGTATTACTCATTTTTACTAATGATTTTGTTTTCTTTTTCGTTTCCCTCTCTACAATCCAATCCGTGCAGAAGGTGACACGTCGTCTCAAGGTATATCATTTTTTCATTTAAGTTTATGCTTCTATCATTGCTTATTTGTTTGTTAAATTGGTTAAGGGTAACATTTCATATTACTGGCCGACCATGGAAAATGCACGAACGACTATGTACTTAATTGGCCCGCTAGTAACCATGATCTCACAATTACGCACACGTTTGGTTCCTTAAATGATTGTTTCACGGCTGAATGATGTTAAAAGGAAAGTAGTCATGATTGGTGAGTTTCTGAAAAATAAAGAACATGTTTGTATTTCTCGTGGTACTCTGTTACGTGTCGGTATTACGCTTCGTTTCATCCGATACTGGTGTCACTAATCGGTGAAGTATAACACACTGAATATACATATAACGTTTAAGCATATTTTGACAAAACCTATACTGGTTAGAACTGTGAAAGCGATATATGCGTATATTATTAATAGACACATATAAATATATATATATATATATATATATATATATATACATATATCGTTAAATTATGCCTGTCACGTTACGAGCCAGCCTGGTGTTGGGCTTCATGAAAGAAGGAAAGCAGCAGAACGACAAAGTAGACTAACTGGTAAATTATTATGCTCTCTCTCTCTCTCTCTCTCTCTCTCTCTCTCTCTCTCTCTCTCTCTCTCTCTCTCTATTTGTAAATATATGGAGATATACATCCCATCGTTTACGTGTAAAAGATACTTCAATACATCGATCTCCCCTTTGCCGATATACATACGTATATGCGATCGTTTGAAATCGTTTACATGTCGTTGAAATTCGCAATCGTTTAACAAACTATTTTATCTTATCTTTAACTCGATAACATTTATTATTTCTTCGGTAAAATGTAAAATACCTTTTAGTAGGGAGAGAGGAAAACGCGTATGGTAGAGAATTTAACATAAATTATGAACGAAAAAAAAAAAGAGAGAAAAAGAGAGATCAAAAAAATAAACTAGGAGAAAAGGTACCAAGTTGTACTCGATGTACGAATCGACGAATTGTTCGTTTTTCGCGAAGATGACAAAATATAAAAAGAAAGAAAGAAAGGGGAACGAATGAAAAATTCGATCGACTAAAGGTAGAAATTATCAAACCAGATCATCGTCCTCATGGCCGTAATGCCGAGCTTCCTGTGATACCTCGAAGCGAGAGTACGTCCGAGTTTCAGCCTTTGGAAGACAAGGAGGTCGAATATTTTTTTGCATCCGATGCCAGTGCCGTGATCGAGCACACCAATCGCGTCATCTTCCTCGAGGTAATTTTTTCCCTACGCTATTTTTCATCCCTTTTGGAATACGATTTACGTTCAACGAGAAAATAAGTGCAACGTCTCGTTTAAAGGACGACGATGTGGCTGCAGTGAAAGAGGGAGCTCTCAGTATCCATCGACTCCGTCGTTACCTGGATGATCCTCACGCGAGAGAGATCACGACACTTAAAATGGAGATTCAACAGATCATGAAGGGTAACTACCAATATTTCATGCAAAAGGAGATATTCGAACAGCCAGAATCCGTGGTGAACACGATGAGAGGTCGTTTGAATTTCCAAGACAACTCTGTAACGCTAGGTGGCATCAAGGTAAACTATTCGTCTTTGTTATCTTTCTTCGATTACGTATAAAAATAATAAAATGATCTTGAACTTCGCTCGTCGATATGACATACATTATTATTATTATTTTAGGACTACATTCCCGAGATAAAGAGATGCAGACGATTGATGCTTATCGGTTGTGGCACGAGTTATCATTCAGCCATTGCTACGAGACAACTACTCGAAGAATTAACCGAACTTCCCGTAATGGTCGAATTGGCCTCAGACTTTTTGGACAGAAACACTCCAGTTTTTCGGGACGACGTGTGCTTCTTTATCTCTCAATCGGGAGAAACCGCTGACACTTTGATGGCATTAAGATATTGCAAAGGTCGAGGAGCTTTGATCGTCGGTATCACGAATACCGTTGGCAGTAGTATTTGTCGAGAATCGCATTGCGGTGTACACATTAATGCTGGCCCTGAGATCGGCGTGGCCAGTACAAAAGCATACACTTCTCAGTTTATTTCGTTGGTAATGTTCGCATTGGTCATGAGCGAGGATAGAATTTCTCTCGGTGCGAGACGTCAGCAGGTACTTTTCTCCTTTTTTCTTTTCACTTATATCGTCATTGAAACAAGATCTTCTCGCGAAGATCATCTCATTGACGGATCTCATTGACGATTCATATTTGAAATAGATCATAGAGGGATTGAAGAACTTGGACAAGCTGATTCGGGAGGTTTTGAAATTGGACGACGAGGTGAAGGAGTTGGCAAAGTCCTTGTTCCAACATAAGTCTCTCTTGATCATGGGTAGAGGATACAACTTTGCAACGTGTATGGAAGGTGCCTTGGTAAGCTACGATTATTTATATTCGTCTGTCTTGATCCGTTGGATGATGTTTCATTTTATTTGATCTTTTCTCTCTTTCTTTTTTTTTTTTTCATTCGAAGAAAGTGAAGGAATTGACCTACATGCACAGCGAAGGCATCATGGCGGGTGAATTGAAGCACGGACCCTTGGCTCTGGTCGATGACTCGATGCCCGTGATCATGATCGTTATGAGAGATCCTGTATACGTGGTAAATTTATGATCTGAATCGTTCGGTCGTCGTCTTTTTGAAACCTCCGTTAATCCGATTATTAATCTATTTTTAGAAATGCATGAACGCGCTACAACAAGTAACGGCGCGCGAAGGCAAACCCATCGTCATCTGCGAGGAAGGCGACAAGGAAACGAAATCCTTTGCGTATAAGGCACTCGAAATACCAAAAACAGTCGATTGCCTACAGGGTATCCTTACTGTCATTCCTATGCAACTGTTGTCTTTCCACATCGCCGTTCTACGTGGCTGCAACGTCGATTGTCCACGTAATTTGGCAAAATCCGTTACCGTCGAGTAAAAGATCGTTATATCCTTCGACGAGAGAGAGAGAGAGAGAGAGAGAGAGAGAGAGAGAGAGAGAGAAAGAGAGGGGAGGGAGGGAGAGAGAGAGAGAGAGAGAGAAGAGATCGTGCGAGGAACTTGACTTTTTTAATCTTTCAAGAGTGCAGAGTATATATCATCGATGATAACGATCATTCCGATCGTTTGTTCGTATTATAAGACTCGTTGTACGATTATAAAATAGGACAACCATGTCGTCGTTTATAAGGACAACAAGTTTTTCATGATTCTTTTCCTCTCAAGGACCAACAGGGCTGTGCATTTAATCGACGCGTCGAGTTCGAAAGTAATTTTTCAAGTAATGGCGAATCGAACGGATATCGTACGATTCGCGTATAATGCAATATGAGAATATAATAAGTACGCAATACTTTCGAGCGTCCGACGATACGACCAGGATTTTGAATATTTCGTAGTAAGTACGCGGACGAACCATAGCTGTGGGATCGCATAAATTTCTACAGAAAGATAAACATTCTTTTACATTTCCATTCGTACGAAGGAATAATTTCAAAGGCATTTACGGAAATAAGAAGACTGTAATACCCATAAATCGTTATTCTTCGTTTCGTACGACAATGTGATATTATCGATTAGAACGTGTTTCATGAGACTGCGAAAACGATTTTTACACTCAAGGCGGATAGGTACGAAATCCTTGTAAACCTTGTCTTTTTATGTCGTATTGAAAATGATTTTGCGTAGGAGCGCAATAGTTTACTCGAAGTCTTAGCCAAATCGTCCGTACGATTAGAATCGGTCATTGAAATATCGCGTGTCATCCCAATTAATCGAAACTTTGATGAACGCTAACTCATCGCGTTTGAGTGGGCAAATTAGAGTAAGAGTTTTTAAGTGATTATATAGATAAGTCATTAATAAACACGAGCGTAGACGTAGAACGTCATTTTATACCGAAAACAAATTTTCACGAATATAAGACGGATAGCTCTTGTCGATTTTAATCCCCTAGTAAAAAATAATCACGGACCACTAGGATCGACGACTTTGACTACTTTGTACGTAGACAAAAATTTAACGCTGTACGAGTTTATTCTATTTTAAGCGACTCTCCCGTTCGTCAAGACGGAATATATTATTCCGAAATATATTTTCGAGAAATCTCTCGTACCAGAAAATATGATTTTCAGAAAGAGAGATATCCATATGTGCACGATCGATATTACCATTACACGCATAAACATATTTTATCTCTGTTATTCGATGTACTTGTGGAGTTTGTAATCACCTACCTTTGATTTAAAATCATTAGAATCGTTCAAACTTGCGAATAAAAACTTGCATGCTATGAGAACCTAAAAAGAAACACGCGTTTGCCGATATTTCGCGAAAGGGACTGCTAAGGGAAGCTTGTTACTTCAAATGCGAGCCGTATGATCACGATGAGAGAGAGAGAGAGAGAGAGAGAATGGGAGGGAGGGATGTATAGGTGGTCAATAAAAATTATTATGGTCATAAAGTTAACTTCTACCAGTTTCAATGTACTTTCGTTTCAATGGAATATCGTATGATCAACGTTTCTAGAGCTTCAGAGGTTATGTTACATTTCCAATCGATTTTCCTTTAACGCGAATATCCACGAAGAAAGAGAATCACGTAAATCAAGAACGAGTGAAAGAAGAAACGTAATGAACGAAAATTATAAAATATCGACGACAGTTATAGAAATAGTAAAAGCAAAATATGAAAATATCGATCCTTTCCCGACATCGTTACTTTTCACGCGTATCGTTCCATATGTTACTTCCCTCTCGACTCCGACGCGAAATGGCATCGGTTTTCGTCGTTTCGTACGAAGCTCGATAACGCGTCGCGTAAAAAGAATTTTATCTCGGGCGATGTTCGACAGGCGGGAAATGGCGAAAAATATGAAAATCAACAATTTCAAAAGAAGCGACAAGGTGTCTCGAATCGGGAGAGAAACATGGAGAATATAGAAATATCGCGTTTAAAGAAGAAATTTCAAATTTTGGGAAAAGTATTCTCAAAGAACGGCGATCGATATTTCGCTCGTTCTCGTTGAATCGATCGTTGTCGGAGGAAAGGTAAATTTCATTCGATATTCACTCTGAGAGTCAACGCCTTTGAGATTTTTAAGCGACGTCGATCAACGTCGACGTAAAACGACGATCGTCGCGAAGGGTCGTTCGTTCACGGGTTACCAACAACGCGCTAACGCGATTTGTGGGAGTTCGACGCGAGAACGAACGACAACGAGAGATACGAGCGTGGCCGTCGCCATTACCGACGGTAACGCGAAGCAGTAGTGGCGGCCAAAGACTAGAGGACCGCCTGGTTGCTCGGTGGCAAGGGAGGGGAGAAGTAGTACTACGCGAGTCAGTCGACGATCTGCCGGCCGAGAGCGCGGATGCGTCGGACGAGATTGTAATCGTCGTACGGTGCCCCGCAGAGATAATTATTCGCTCGGCACGCTCGCCCTTTCAACCCTCTCTCCCGAGAGCGCCGCAAAATAATAATAATAATAATAATAATAATAATAATAGTAATAATAGTAATAACAATAGTATATAATAATCGCTCCCGGCTCGTCGTTATTCTCCAACGTCGTCGTTCTCGTCGTCGTCGAACATCATCGTTACTGTCGTCGTCGTCGTCTTCGTCGTCTTCGTCGTCGTCGTCGTCCTTGCCGTGATAAACGTTCTCCTTGTCTCCATAGTCATCGTCGTTGCTGCTGCGGACGGAGAGAGGGGATAGAGAGTGATAGAGGGGGAAGGAGAGAGAGAGGGAGGAAGGAAGGAAGGAAGGAAGAAGCGGAGAAGCAAAGGCGCCACCCCTGAGTGGTAAAGTCTCTCCGCCCAACCAACCCTGTCGTGAAGGAAAGAGAGAGAGAAAGCTTGCCAACCGTAGGGGCAAACTAACGAATTAGAAGGGAACGAACGAACGAATAAACGAACGAATAAACGAACGAACGAACGAACGAATAAACGAAAGAACGAACGAATAAACGAAAGAACGAACGAATAAACGAACCAATAAACGAACGAACGAACGAACGAACGAACGAACGAACGAACGAAGGAAAGAAGGAAGGAAGAAAGGAGCGAACGGGCGTGCGAGCGAGCGCTATTCTGCCAGCGCCACGGCGGTTCCCCTCTATCGATCGAATTTGACCTGCGAAGTTTCCCCTAGCGTCGACGGCCTCACCGCCGTCGTTCGCCACCACCGCCGCCGCCGCCGTCGTCGTCGTCGTCGTCGTCGCGTCGCCGCCGTCGCCGTCGCCGCCGCCGCCGCCGTCATCGTCGCCGTTCGCCGTCGCCGTCGCCTTCGTCGTTTCTCGTCGCTGTCGTTGCCGTTGTCGTCGTTGACGTCGTTGCCGTCGCCGTTGCCGTCGCCGTTGCCGTTGTAGCCGCCACCGCCGCCACCACCGCCGCCGCCGCCGTCGCCGCCGCCGCCGCCGCCGCCGCCGCCGCCACCGCCGCCGTCGTCGTCGCCGCCGCCGTCGTCGTCGTCGTCGTCGTCGTGTGTGCGGTTAGTGTGACACAGCCGAGCAGTGCTGGCTATCGTACACTTGGATCCACCGGCGAGACTGTGCCCGACTGACTAACAGACACACACACATACACACCTATACAGGATTAACGCGCTCGGCATGGCTGCCCCAGCCGCCTGCACGCGGTTTAGTGACAACTATGATCTCAAGGAGGAACTCGGCAAGTAAGTGCCCTCTCCTTCCTTTTCTTTCTCGCTTTCTTTCTTTTTTTTATTCTCCTTTTGCACATATATACATAGCGTGTGTGTATATATATATATTTTTTTTACGATCCATCCATACCCCCCTCCTAGGGGAGGACCGTCGGGTAAAAGAGTTACACCCTTCGAACGTTCGCCGGTGCGTACGATCGATCGATCGCCGCTTATCTCCGCTACCACGGATAAACGGAGAGATCGCTTGCTCTCTTAATCCGTAGGTATCTACCTATCTATCTATAATGCTCGTTACAATCGAGAGTACGAAACGTTCTGTTCGTTTGATCCTGCGTATAAAAAAAGAGAGAGAGAAGCGACTCGTATATAGGTATAAGAGAAAAAGTGGGGGAAAAACATTTTGAAACGTCTCACGTTTGATAAATCGACGACGTTTGTTCATTGGCGCAACGCGTCGTAGATAAAGAGAGCGGGCATCGCCTTGCGACGGTACGTGCCTAGCAGACGACGACGACGACGACGACGACGACGACAACGACGACGACGCGTCGCGCCGCGTCGCGTCGGCCATGACCGTACTCCGTCGGCTCTCTCTCTCTCTCTCTCTTTCTTTTCTGTATACGCTACGTGTGTACATCTTCCTCGCCGCAGTTGTCCCCTTCCCTCACCGAAAGCTGTAGGTTCTCTCTCTCTCTCTCTCTCTCTCTCTCTCTCTCTCTCTCTCTTTTCTTTCCGTATGCGTGTAGCGATCGAGTCTCTGTTCGTCGTTCGTAAGTTAAAGCGACTTCCCCGCGCCTTGTCTTATTTCTCGTCTATATTTAAGCGTCACGGCTCCCGTAGGCGCTCCAACGCTATATATAAAACGTTCGGGGCGCCTGCTACTAACTCGACGATGCCGTTACCGACCTCGGTGGTACTCCTCCTCGTCCTCTCCGTCGTTACTTACTACTGTAACTACTACTGCGCTTCGTATCCTAAGCGCTTCGTAGCAATCGTCGATCGGGGGCCCGTCGACGCCAATGAGAACGCGTTCGATCCGACGGATCTTTGCGGCGACTAATCGATATACATACGTATACATACGTAGCTATTTTATGCACATATTCTCGTCGAACGTACTTCGCGCTTTTACTTTCTCCGTTTTTTTTTCTTTCTCTCTCCGTCTCTTATTTATTCGTTTATTCGTTTTTCGAAGGTCGTTTGATCTACGACGTACGAGCCGACTATCGTGTAATTAAAAGCAAACGAATAACGATACGAATCTTTCTTGTATATGCAACGTAAAATTATAATATAATTAACGCGCGTATATTTCTATGTTTCTATATATCTTTATGTATACCTTTAACATTTACAATTGGATTTTTTTTCAATAGCCCGATGGATCTTTGATTCTCTCTCTCTCTCTCTCTCTCTCTCTCGTTTTCTCGTTTTTTCCCTCCGGCGCTATACTCTCTTTCTCTCGTCTGCAACGACCCCGCTCGCCACCGCCGCCATAAGCGGCGCTCACCCTTTTTTACCCCTCTGATCTCGCTCGCAGCCTTCGTGTGCGCTCGCTAGAGCATAACGCCACACTTCGTACCTTGAATGCTCCAATCATGCCCTCTCTCTCTCTCTCTCTTTATCTATCCATCTCTATCTATCTCTTCCCTTCGTCGTCGTCCTTCACACCTTTTTTCCGTTTAATTTACTCTATTTTATACCCGTCTCATCGGAGCCACCTTTTTTCTTCCTCCTTTATGCCTAGCCGATATGACCGTGGAGGAGGGGAGGAGGTAGATAGGGTAGGTAGGGTAGGTAGATAGGTTGGTAGGTTGGTAGGTTGGTAGGTTGATAGGTAGGTACTACATATGTACTGCACGGGGTCGTGCGTAGTTTTATTATCGACGATATGGAAAAGTCGCGGGCAACTCGGCGACGTTCGTCGCTGACTGCGCTTACGTTATCCTCGATAATTCGAGTCGGCGTTCGACATTTTACTTTTACCGATAAAGGCGACTCGTCCTTCGTCGGCCGAGGATCGATCGACGATCGGTTTTTTTAATCTTTCGCTTCGTCCATGCGGAAGATCTGTTCGATTTCTAGGGGGAAAAAAAAAAGAAAAGAAAAAGGAGGAAGAAAAAAGAACCAACGGAGAACGAATAGGAAGATCGATGACTCGTTTCTCGTAAATAATAATCGTACATCGACGAAACGAAAAAAATTTCCGGCCAAGTCCGGTTTTCGTGTTTATTTTTAGCCGATCCCTTCGTAGGAACTGCTCTCTTTCCTCTTTTCAATAATTTTCATATCGTTCTCTCTCTCTCTCCCTCTAGTAGCCTCAACGAGACTTCTTCGATTACGGCGTAGGAACGAATCTAGCGGGATCGTAGAGCCGGCTCGCGACCAAACCAATTCGAATGTTGATTTTGGCAACGTTTGGCGCTGGCATTAAAGAACGGAGATAAATATTGGCTCTTATAGAGAAGCCACTAGGGAAATACGAATTCCCGTTACGAAGTTGCGTTCTCCTATCGACACCCTACGGCCCGCTCGACCCCAAGCCCCTCGCTACCCGTAAACCTTCTTTCACGATCGACCAACCGACCTTCTTTTATTCTCTCTTTTCTATCCTTCGATACATAACGTAAGCGGATTGCTTAATACTTAACTCATACTTTTGGTATACCTACTCTGTACGTAACTATGTAAGTAGGTAATACATATAAATCGAAAATCATTTAGACAAATAGATCGAAGAGAAAGTTAAGATTCTATCCGATTCGTTCGTGGACTTTGATACCCGCAATTTGTATCGTCGTTGCGAACTTTGATTTGGTCGTCGCCATTCTTGCGGTTCGAAAGGATGTTCCTTAGGAAGGGGAGAGGGGAGGACACGAGAGCCGACAATATGGCGCGTAATAATACGACTACGAGGGAAAACGAGTTTATTACGGATTTAACTCCCTCTCTCTCTCTCTCTCTCTCTGTCCCTTTCTTTCTCTCGAAGAAAATCAGGTTTTACGAAGGGAAAAGAAAAGTAGTATCGTTGGAATTAAAAATACGGATGGATGGAAAGACGAGTGGATAGATGGGTGGATGGATGAACGTTAATTAGAAGGACAATGGTCGAGGAAATAGTTGGGAGGAAAGGAGAGGGAAAGAAAAATGAACGGAGACTAACGAGTCGAAGGAGAACTTGGTCCGTCGCGCGTTATTTCCCTTTTTATTTATTTTTTTCTTTTTCATTTCTTTTTTTGTTGCCTTTGCTTCGTACGTTACACGTTCTCTCCTTTTCTTCTACCCTTCCCTTTACTTTCTTCTATCATCTCTCTCTCTCTCTCTTTCAACTCGTCGTCGGTACTTTGAGTGGCAATTAAGTTTCGAAAGCAGACGCGAGTTAACGCGTTTTCCCATCGGTACGCGGAAGCTGCGAAACGAGCTGTCCTTACGTTCTTCCTTTCTCTCGTTCTCTCTCTCTCTCTCTCTCTTTGTAGAAAATACTACGCGAATTACGGGAGTAAAACGCTAAAGCGTGGAGCGGAGGAGCAGAGGAGATGAGAAAAGGGCGTCTTTAGAGATCGTAAACGTCGACGATTGCTTATCTGTTCCGTGCTTCTCTTTTACGTTCCAAGGGATCTTTCGAAGGAACAAGGAGTAATTCGTTTATTTCTTCTCCTTTTGCTTTCCCTTTTGTTTTTCTTTTTGTTTTCTTTTTTCCGTTTTTATTTCTTTTTACTTTTTCGTAAAAGAATCGTTCGTTCGTTCGTTTTAGACGATACGGTATACCCAGGTAGTCTTATGTATTTACGTAAGATCCGTATAAGCGCGATACGTCGATCGTGTAATAAGTTTAGCGCAAAGCCAAGTGTTCGACTTGTTAACTTACAAGGTAGAATTGTGTCAAATCGCATGGCATGGTTCGCTGACTCGTCGATGTGTAGCACGTGTTGCGAACATTCCTCTATCTGAATCGAACGATATTCTTTTCGTTTGATGTATTTACAAAGAATAAGAAACTATTCAAATACTACCATTTCATTTTTAATTCTCTACGATATTTTATCCGGCCACTCTACCTAACGACTTTTTCTTTTTCGCTTTTCTTTCGCAAGAAACTTCGCTCAACGACCTCGTTACGTCGCCCATTTTTTTTCCTTCTCCTTCTCTCCCCTTTTTTCTCTTTCTCTCTTTCTCTTTTTTGTTCGTGCTTGAGTGATAAGTTTAAGTTATGACGAAATCACGAAGGATCGAATCGGTTAAAATTTCCCACGTGTGGCTTCTACGTAAAACGTCGATCGAGAGACGTTCGATCGAGTCGTAGAAAATCGATCGTTTACGTTTAACGAGATCCGCTTCTCGTTTAACGTAAAATCGTTCAACCTACGTTCGTCGTCCCACGTTTCGGCCGATTAATTAGCGTCCTCGTTAATTCGCGGTAATTATTTTGCGAGGAGAATAAGGTATAACAATCGTGGCATAGAGATTAGATACTTTTGTCCTACTTCCACCTACGGGAGAGAGTAGAGGGATATCGATTCGCAAGTGTACATTTTCTTTCCTCGCGTCGCCCTTTTTTCTTTCTTTTTTTTTTTCGATTAATATTAAATTATACGAGGGAGGAATCTCGTTAAGACGAGGGCGAACGCTTTCCAGTGCACTCGAGTTGCACTTTTAGTTTTCCGAGCGGTTTCTCTTTTCTCTTTTGTGACCGAATCTACGTACACAGCGAAGCACGTAACTCGATCACTTTGATTATTTCCTTTGGCAAAGAAAGAGAGAGAGAGAGAGAGAGTGCGACGTTAATTTTTTTTTATTCTTCTCTCTCTCTCTCTTGGAAAAATTCGATTTGAGGAGCCCGCTGCGAATGTGGTGTTTCGCGGTGCTCGTCGCCAGGCTTTAGTATCTTGATAAACAAATTAAGGCCAATCGAAAAAGTCAAAGTGGCTTTCGATGATTTCGACGAAAGACTTTTCATAAAAAGTAAGTAAATAAATGAACACGTAGATACACCGTTCGATCGACGATGTTCAATGGACGATAATTCAGAAGAACGGATGGAGGTGTTTGTCTTAGAAAAATGCATTATACGATCGTATAGTTGCATAAACCAGATGGACCCTTGCAAGAAAGAAAGAGAGAGAGAGAGAGAGAGAGAGAGAGAGAGAGAGAGAGAGAGAGTTTTAAAGAGAATATTAAAAATAGATCTCCCTATTCGTACGTCGTCCTTCGAATGACGAAATATCTCATCCCTCTCCTTCCCCACTTCTCTCTCTTTCTCTCTCTTTCTCTCTCTCTCTCTCTCTCTCTCTCTCTCTCTCTCTCTCTCTCTCTCTCTCTCTCTCTCTCCCTCTGTCTTTCTCCTCCTCCATCCTTGATCGTTATTTACCGTACCGTTTGCCCTCGCGAATTCTCAATAAATATTAGATCGAGCAAAGTGAAAGCGTCGGGTCTACGCGTCTGATTCGTTTCTCCAGGAGGATATGAAATGTAAAATGAAGAGATAAGCTGGGAGATATCGAATGAAAGATAAAAGACGAAGGTAATAATTGATAAGTTGTTCCATAGACCCTCCAGACCTCTCTCTCTCTAATACGGCACGTGGGCCATCGGATCTCTTACTTTTCGTCCTTTTTCGATGTGCTCGGCTCACCTCGGCGGATCTCGGACAGATTCGAGCTTGAGAGGGCAAGCCACCTGTCCTGTAACGTCCTCCCTGGGGACATTCCCGAGGCGAGCTCGATCGATAAGCCGCCACCCTCCTCCCCACCTCCTCCATTTATGTAACTACTTATATACCGCAGCTAGTAGTAGTACATAGGTAAATATAGCTATACGTTTACGCCTTATATAAACTTTTACATACTTTTTCTAAACGGACGAACGCAAAGCGTTAACTCTTATTAAAATTATCATCGATTCGCGAAGGCTTTTAGAAGCGACGAGCGTGTTAAACAATGAACGGCTATCGGCTTTTTAGGCATTGCACGCCAAAGAGAGAGAAAGAGAGAGAGAGAGATGTTGTTTATTTATTTATTATATACGTTTCGCGTCGCGTCGTTACAAGGTTCTTGAGTATCGTCGGAAAGAAGGAAAAAAGATACGAGAAATTATTGTAGCGATCTTTTTTCCTTCGTAGATAGGTAGACGTTAATTTGGAATAAAAGATGAATGAAACTCCTAGATTCTTTCATCTCGTCGCGAGATATTCGAGGTGCATCGATCGAACGTACGTTTTACCGATGGTTTGAAAAACTATATTCTTGATACAGGTATACCACGGCTTCTATTTTTTGTTATTTAATTTAATCGCATGTTCGACGATTGCGTTCGTAGTACGTATAAATATATCTATGTAACCTATGACCTTTGAAGCTCCCCTGAAGTTCGTAATATTATTTTTGGATATATCACTCGAGCTGCTACCTTTATGAACAGCTCTCTCTCTTTCTCTTGGTCGTTTCGTCTCGAAACTTTTATTTTTCCGACTCGTCCGTCAACGAGTATAAACTTCGATTTCGCATATAAATATTATCGATGGTTCTTTTTCTTTTCTTTCTTTTTTTCTCTGTCTCTCTCTTTCGAAATAACGCGTAATCAGCATCCGGAAATGAAATTCGTATGGAAAATCGCGCGGAATGTAATTGTTTAAATTTGTGTCGAGTAGCACCGATGCAAGCAGAGGTAGTAGCTCTTCCTGTAGGAAGCTACGAAGTTCGCACACAACTTCTCTTATACTCGAGCTTCATGCGCATAAATACTACTCGGTCTGCTTGGAAAAACAAAATTTATCACTTTTTCCCACGGAGGCACCAGCGCGTTACGAACGGGGAATATTTTGCGCGCATAAAACCGTGCGCTCGCGGAAAGAGGCAGAGATTTTATTTATAACGCGCCGCATACATCTTGTTTACGCTTTACTTCATTACGAATAAATTGACAGGTTCCGTATACGCGATGCTGCATACGCGATGGTCGAACGAGACCAAGTAAAATAATACATTTATTTTTATCAATGTTTATCGCTAATATATTAAATAACCCAGTATTACTCTCGTAATACTTGAAACGAGTATCGAACCATCGAATAAACATTTTTCATCGGAAAATCGAGGCGAGATGAAAAAATGTATTCAATGCGTTTCCCGATAAAATCGAATCCAATAAAATAGTTGTCAATGTTTTTCGTAGGATCGTTCGTACAACGAGTACCTACCTACCTATCTAATATACGATCGGTAGTAAAGTCTCTCCCATTATCCCAGAATTTGCGGGTAGGATATACGAGTCCAGTTTTATTTTCGAATTTCAAATTACTCCACGAACGTACGAGCATAAGAATTTCCGTACAAATCGAGTAATACGTAAGTTCGATGCTCGGCCGAGCGTTAAGGAGGGACGATCGAAAAGACGCTGTCCAGGGAAGACTTCTCAGAGATATTTCTTTCTCTTTCTTTTCCTTCCTCCTTCGTCTCTCGTCTTCATTTCGTCGAGACGTGATCTCCCAATGGAAATACATTTATTAACGTCGTTCCGGATCCGTAAGAAGTTGGCGGAAACGATCGCCTTTGGGACAGGGAAACGGCCGTACGAGGTCGAGGCAGACGATGAAATTCCTGAACCGCGTGTTGCATACTTCTGCAGGCCTATTTTCGGTTCGTACCATACGCTATTATTAGATGGCTACTGCGAAAACGAGAAAGATAAAGAGAAAGAGATAGAGAGATAGATAGAGAAAGGAGATGTATCCAGTTGAAACGAATTGATGTCTTAGAGAGCAAGTATAACGGCCTTGCTTCAACGTTTGTCAGGAATCGAAGAATAGAAGTCCGCGCGAAGGTATCGATCGAAAACTGAAAGACCGAATTCGCTTCTCCCTCTACTCACCCCTTTCTCCTCCTCTTCACCCCCCGAAAATTGCTCCGGGAGATTCGTCGAGGATCCTAGACGGAATTTCGCGCGCGGAGACTTAAATTGGATGTACGCGTGTCGCATCGATATTGCTTTTCCGTATATTAAATCGACAAGCGATGCTCGTGCCCCGCTCGAAACTTTGAAATTACATTTTCTAAATGGATTATAATTGTGAAATATATATATATATATATATATATAGAGAGAGAGAGAGCTATCTATCGCGATTCCCCGTCCGAAATGAAAGAACAGTTTATATTCGTTCGAATGGATCGCGAACGATTTATTTTTTAAGGCGTTATCCCATAGATACATAAATATCTTCCTTCGGTACATTTTTTCTCCCCTATTCTTTCTCTTTCTCTTTCTTTCGCGTGGCGGGAAATTTGAAAAACAAGATGGATGCGTCGCTTTCGGCAATGCGGCTTCACGAGACCGAGACCGTGCAGCGTCCGCTCGCTCGGGAAACGCTCGATGTAGATAATCCAGCTTTGCCACGGCTTTCGAAGCGAGTGACAAGCGTGCGATCTAAAAATAATGGTTCTCCCGTATACACGAGCGAGCGAGCAACAGAGAGAGAGAGAGAGAGAAAGGAGGTGCCAAGGTCCATTACTTTACGCGCACGAAGGCGTCTTCGTGCCGGCTTTACCTACTTCTTTCTCGATCTAGAATCGCCGGCCCAATTTGACGTCGAGCTACTCCTTTGAATAAGAAAGAAGATAGCGTCGAGATGAATAGAGAGCTTCGAGAGCTCGTGGAAATGGAACGATTTGCCTTACCATTCGTCGTCTTACTTCCCTTTCTTCCATCCCTCCTTCTTTCCTTCTTATTTCTCCCTCCATCTCTCTCTCCCTCTCTCCGTTCCCCTCCCTCTCCCTCTCCCTCTATCTCTCTTCTTTGCTCGCGTATTATTATCACGCTTATTTTTCTCTTCTCGTTAGACGAACGACGGACGCTACATTACCTCAGAGCGATTTGTTTTTCTTCTTAACACTGATTTCTCTCTCGAGAAGAAAGCAGACCTTGTCTCGTCTTCCGCTCCAATTACGTCGTATTATTGAATAAAAAAGAAAATAAAAGAAGAAAAAGAAAAGAGAGAGAGAGAGAGAGAGAGAGAGAGAGAGGAGGAAGACGATTAGAAGCCAAAAGAGCACGATCCAATAAAAAGATAAACATCGTTGGTAGATCTTGAAAGAGTATATGGCAAACGCGTGCGCTCAATCATTTCGATATCATAAATTTTATTTTTCGACGCGATTGCTACATAAAGTTTACCGATTGATACTTTTACTTTGCTTTCTATCGTTAGTCATCTTTGCGAAGGTATATAATTCTCAGGTGTTTCGTATAAATAGAAAACAAGTATTTATGGGGAAACGGAGGAAGAATAAGGGTGGGTGTTGAAGGAGGGTATATAGTTCGTGCGGTTCGCTCGTAAATCGACGTTCCGATGCGATATCTCGCGGTTCTCGTGCCGAGAATCGCGTTTATCTGCGTTATGCGGTATGTACGCGGTCGCCGCAACTACATTGCATACGTAAAACGCGTTCGCTCGATCTAAATCTTAAGGGAAACAACGTGAGAGAGAAGGAACGTGTCGTTTTAGACGTGTTCCGATTTATTAGCTACTTCCGTTTGCGCCGACACTTTATCGCGGCGCTACTTTCTGATCGAGGCGACGGAATATAGAAAGAAAGAAAGAAAAAAAAGAAAAAAGAAAAGGAAAAGCAAGAATAAGAAGTAGAAGAAGAAAAGGAAAGGAATATTCAGTCACCGACGAGAGGTCGTTCAGCGGCGAATTTTCGTCCCTTTTTTTCTAGCGTCTTTTCTTCCGAATCGAAAGTTTTTTGGGTGGTTGCCCGGTGAGAAAAAACAGAGAAAGAGAGAGGGAGAGAGGAAGAAAGAAGACGGAGCGACGGTAGAAGTTGGCGCGTCCTACTGCGCGAATGATTAAGGAAGGAAGACAAAGGAGTCGAGGGTGACCCTCCTTTCCACCATCTCTTCCGTAGTGAGCCCTAGGTTGCCTCGCGCAACCCCGAAAAGGCATTGTCGCTTGGAATGCGACTGATATTCTTGGAAAGTGGGACGGTGCAAAGTTGATTTCGCGCACCAGCCGCGTATTCCTTTCTTCAAAATCTCGTTTAATGAATAAATCAATTGTAATTAGTAGTATCTACTGGTATTTAAAAAAAAAAGAAGAAAGAAAAAGAAAGAGAGAAAGGAAAACGAACGTAGGCCGATAAGCGATAAGTAAATTCAACGTTCGTAATAACAGAGTTTTCCGAGTTAAGAAAATAATGCGTTTCTTGGCGTCAAAGCGTTAGTTCCGGTTCGTCCTTTGCAAAACGAACCACGTAATTTATTTTATCCGGCAATCGAGCTTGCTTCCGATATAACTTCGCTTAGACCGGACTTTCTCCGGTGTGTTTCTCTTTTGTGTCGCGTGTAAGGGCCGCGATAATTACTTTCCCGAACGATAACGCGACTATTATTTCTTGTTGGACGAGAAACGTTTATATGTACGTGCCGTGACGCATACACGCGTACCATTTTATCGACTCTACGATTTCTTTTCGACGCGACAAAGCTTCTCTCTCTCTCTTTCTCTTTTTTTCTCACTCACTCCTACGTTCGAGAATACTCCATATCTACTGTGTCTTGCGTTCCGATCCTCTGATTTTTTCTTCTTCCTTTCTTTCTTTCCTTTTTCGTGAAATTATTCCAACGAAAATACAACGAAAGGAAAAGTAGTCCGAAAAAAAGTTTTCATCTTTCATACTGTCGTAATAATATCTTTCATGTTCATTGAGTACTTGATGGTCTCTCTCTCTCTCTCTCTTTCTCGCAAGTTCTTTCGTTATTTCCTTGCCTTTTAATTTTCACGTCGGACTCCTTGTAATTCTTTTCCCTCGGTTCTCTTCATCATCGTGACACAACATTAGGCATTTAGCCAAACGCCGCTCTCATTACCATATGCGATCGACTCCGTTCCCTTTCATCAGGAATTCTCGTTTACCTACTTTCCAAATGGAAAAAGCGTTTTAATGGACACGTCCAATTTATTCTCTTAGGTACGCTCGACTTGTCCGATTGGAAATGTTCGATTCGCTCGATAAAAAAAGAAGGAGGAGGAGGAGAAAAAAAATTATTAATAATCGAATCGTTTCGAAGAAATTGTATTATATCGAATGTGAGAGAAAAAGTGGATTGATTTTAATGCGAAACTTTTTATTAATCCATCTACAGGGAGGCGTTTTCATTTTAGAACTCGTCAAGGTGACGGATCATTCCGTCATAGTCGGTCATCGTTATACCTCACCCTCTTCGTTTCCCCTCTTCATCTTCGTAGGACTACCCTCTTACGTCCATGCACAATACTCGAGGCAACGTGCAGTGTAACGCATGTCGTAACTTTGTAACTAAGCACAGGTGGTACATATGACTAATTAGTAGCACGTATCAAATTACGTTGGTCGCATAGCTGCTCGAGATGAAAGTCATTGAGCGGAGAAGAGGAAGGAGGGAGGAGGAGGAGGAGGAGGAGGAGGAGGAGAGAAAGAGAGGTCTTCTTGAAATTGAAAAAGGAAAGAAACTTTTCTCTCGTTTCTCGAGCTCATCTTCTCATCTTGTTAACGTACATTTTTTATCTTCATCTATCTCTTTTCTTTATTTTCTTTTTATTTCTCTCTGCCTCTCCTCTCCTCCTCCACCTCTCTCTCTCTCTCTCTCTCTTTTACCGTTTCAGCGTCCTTGATATTTTCCCTTAATCTGTCGTAACGGATAATAGAATTAATAATAAGATCTTTTTTCATTTTCGTTCAAGGTAAAATAAGAATACGCGTCTACCTGGATGTTTATATAAAAGCTGCAATTAGCACTGTCCATTAGCGTTACATTTTATATATATATATATATGTGTGTACCAAAGTCAATCAAGTTAGGTACATGCATTATTCGTCTTGGAGGAAACACGTGCGGTGACACGAGCTCGCGAGTGCACATATCGATCGAAATGGGGAAAATTCTAGAAAGGTACGCGAGTCCTCTCGTGGGACACTTCCACCGTACCGATGGACGTCGATTTCCGGTTACAGGATTACTATGGCCGGGTGCCCGTGGCACGAAACGCGCATCCACAAAGTCCCTCGCGTACTCCCTTTCTATCCTACTTTATCGATAAAAGCAATTTCAGCGAGTACACCAGCGATACCTCGAGATATCTACTATGTACCTACTTGAACATTTATTGCCCTATCCGAGGTGAATCAAAGATCGATTGTCATTTTTTATTTTTATCATCCCCTATGCTCCACCTTCTGAAAAAGAAAGGGAAAAAGGAAACACGAAATATATGTCGTGTGCTTGTATAAACGTAACAGCTTTATCGTCGCGAATCATCGATCGAAAGATCGATTTCAAAAGACAATGAGAATTTTGGCAAATGTCTCGTAGGCTCGCGATCGTTGCTGAAAATCCTGCGTTGGACACGATGACCCAGTTATCTACTATTATTAGCGATCTTCTATATCGGACGAAACGAGTTACGTAAGTGTCTGTTATCCTGTCGATGCGGCGCCGAATGCTGTCGGCCGTCGACCGGATACGGAATAAGAAAAGAGAGGATAAGGAAATGGACGGATAAGAAAGAGATCTCCCATCATCCAACGATATCTTTCGGTCTAAGGGTGCTTTCGATGGAGAGGATCGATCAACGTCGTGATATTTTCTTTTCTTTTTTTTTTTTACTCCTCTCATTCGAAGCCCTATTCGTTTGAACGTTTGCACGATTCGACCAACCTATGTCGTCCTAAGGCTTCCGAAATAGTACAAAAGTATCTTGTTTATTATAATAACTTTAAGGAACTTTCTAAGACGTCTTGAAAATAATATTATATATATATATTTTTTTTTCGAAATATACCAGCTATGTAAATTACAATAATTCGAAATTGTTTGAAGCGCAAGGAATTTTTTTTCTCTCTCTTTTTCTTTTTTCTTTCTTTTCTTTTTTCAAATAGCGCGAACAACGAGAACGCGTAATAAAACGTGACGCGTTCAAATAAAGTTATTAGCATTACTTCCATCGAAAAGAAAACCAGAGATTACCATATATCACTTTATTTACCGCACACCCTGGCTGGAGATCTTCCTGTTTACACGCTCAAAGCCGATTGAATCGACGAACGTGCCTCTCGAATTTCGAAAGGAGCTCTTCAACGAGTCTCTCGTTTTACTCTACGCTCTCTTCTTCGATCATGAAAATATTAAAGTTCTTTCAAATTTTAAACAAATGTTTATTATAAATATCCATTTACACACACACACATATATATATACACATATACACACACACGTATACGCGTATAGAATTTGCTGAGAACGAAGTCGCTAAATTTCCATTAATATTTTGATGCTATCGTTGATCCTCGTGGTATGTACATACATACATAAATATGTCGATCGAATATGCAGTCTCACGTATGCGGAATGTGATACGCGACGACTCGTTACATCGAAACAATAAATAGAAAAAGAGATAGAGGGAGAGAGAGAGAGAAGGAGAGAAAGTAAAAAAAAGAAAGAAATATGCACGAACGGATAAATGGAAACTCGGGCGTTAAACGTTGAAGATCTTTTCGACGCTTTGCGGTTCGCGTCTTTGAATTCGCGCGTTCGTAAATGCGTTTCTGAAGAACCAAAGAAAGATGAAAAGATGGTGGGAGGAAGTATTGGTTCGGGAGTACGGCATGAGGGTGACGCAAAACGAGAAGAGCGGAGATTCGTGGAAAGACGAAAACGAAAACTGTGAAACGAAAGAAGAAAAATCGAAACTCCCGAGTTTTCATTCTTTTATCGTAGAAATGGTATATGTATGTGTATCAAATCGTTGTGCGGTAAGTTTTATTCGTCGTTGCCTCTTTCTCGTTTGAATATCGTTTCCCTTCTCTTCCGATAGAAAAGACGGAAGGAAAAGGAAACGAGGAGCGAACAGAAGAAATAAAAGAGAAAAAGGAAAATGAGAAAAGGAAAAGGAAAATCTGACACGAGAAAAGACACGATTTTTTATTTAACGAAAGTTTCACGCTAAAAGTTCAGGGCGTTCGAAGAAAAGAAAAAGAACAAAAAAAGGGAAAGAAGGGAAGAAAGGAAAAGGGATCAGACGCTTCGTTCGAAAACAAAAAAGGTAGTTACGTGCATACCTAGGTAAATATTGAGAAACGAATGAAGCTAAGTAAAAAAATGAAAGAATAGTATAGAAATGTCCTGTGACAGAAGGAGAGCATAAGCAGGGCCGTGCCTCTGCCGTTCAATGCCCTGCGTTTCTCCGTCTCTGTCTGTCTCTCTCTCTCTCTCACTCGCGCGCGCGTTGGAGAACGAAGTATCGACCGGTTAAAGCTATTCCCGGCCGGCTGAAGCGGCCAACTTTCCCACCCCTATCGAGCGAGTCTCCCCACCCTTCTGCACCCTCGGAGCAACGTCGCTACGTTCGCATCAGCCGTTTCCATCATCCTTATCCGTGGGTCTCCTCCGGCGTCTCCTCCGGTTTTAACCCCCCTAACGGCCTCCGTTATATCGGCCTCCGGCCCTCGCAATAACTCGGAATAAGTCTCGCTTTTCCTTCTCACGCGGTTTTACCGTGGCTAACCGCGCAAGAAAAACGTCCACGCGAACTATTCGATGCAGGTGTGCCACAACTTCCTATAATCTTTTTCTTACTTTCAACCCTTACTGTACTTCCTTTACTTTCTTCTTCTTTTCCTCTTTTCTTTCAAATTTCGTTTTGAAAGATCCGAACGTCAATCTATCGTTCTTTTCTCTCTTTTTTTCTTTTTTTTTTTTTTTTGATTCATAAGTCAGATCAAAGAGCATTCGTTGTTTCCTTGATTGTTTCAACGAATGGAATTTCGATAGAGATCTTTTTCAGTCCTTTTCTGCGGCGCAAGGAGATCATCGAATAGGATACGCGTTGTCCTTAGAGATGTCGCTCCCGATGGTCGTCCACCATTTTTAAATCTCTTCGTCCCTACTCTCTACAGTCTCTTTCTATCGAAAAGAGAGAGAGAGAGAGGGAGAGAAAGGGAAGGAAGAAATAGAGAGGAAATGTTCGGGATGTATTTTTACTGGCTCCCGCGAAAATGTCGAGAGTGGAGTAAATAACGTGTGTCAACGGAAGCAAGCAACACTTCTCTGAATATCATCACGTTGCCGAGTACGTACGTACGTACGTACGTTACCAACGTACGTATGTACGTACGTACGTACGCACGTACCGAGGAATAACGGGCGTATATTTACTCAAGCTCACGTGTTCGCTCTACGCCCACGACAAAATGGCCGTGTCACGTGCGAGATCGTGCGTCCTCAGAGTTATTCGCGTTGAAAAAGAAAAGTAATACCATCTTTCCGTTCCTAATAAAAATGAGAGAAACAAAAGTAAAGAGGTATGAGGTGTATAAAAAGAAAGAAAGAACGAAGAAAGAGAAAAGAGAATAATAAGCAAGACTTTTATTTTTTCGCGCAGCTATGATATATACGTATTCATTTTTAGAAAAAGATGGGCGAAGGAAGCTTTCATCCCCCGTCCCTGAAACCGATCCCACCGTATGCGTGTGTACCTATGCGTGTCCAACGTCGAATAGAAATAATTCATATTCCGTTTCCACGTGAAAACAAAGTTCCTCTTGTTGTTCGTTCGCGTGCAACTCGCTTAACTGCGTGGAGGGCACGTGACTTTGACGGCATGCATAAATGATATAATACGCGAGCCGATTCGTCACGCAAATGTTCGCGGCAATGACTGTACAGGGAAATAATCAAGAGAGAAAAGAAGAATAAAAAGGTTAAGTGGATTCTCGCCATCCCTTACGTCGCTCTTTTATTCCGACGGATTTCTCTCTAGTTTTTATTTCTTTTCCTTCTCTCTTTCTCTCTCTCTCTCTCTCCTGCGATCCATGAATAATACGATACGCGATGCTATCTATCATCGTGAAATTGAACTTACCCTGATTGTATAATTTCGTTACACATGCATATATATTTTCTAGAGAAGATTGAACTCTTATCGATGATAGCGAAAACACGCGATGAGATCGTGCCGCACGCGGTCGGTCGGTGATAGGTGATGAGTTTTGTGCTTAAGACGAGAAAAGGAGCAAGGGGTAGAAAAAAGGAAAAAAAGAGAGAAAGGAGGATAGAGAGAGAGAGAGAGAGAGAGAGAGAGAGAGAGAGAGAGAGAGAGCGTTCGCGCGTGCTACACCGACTGCAATTCATTCTTTCTACCCGAAGCCTCCTTTTTGTGACGTGGACGCGGTGGATGAACGCGAAACGCCGGCGAAACTATTGCGATGCTCTCTCTTTCCCTTTCTCTTTCTCCTTCTCTTTCTCTTACATGTACCGAGGAACACACAAAACGCATCTAGTACCGCGTTTTGTTGCTGTATGTGTCCTCGGCTCGCCGTTTCATTGTTTTTTTCCATACTCCGGCGGCAGACAGTTGACACGGAACAATGCAACACGAAGTTTATGTGTCTATCTATGCAACAGCGGATAGAGAGATAAAAAGAGAAAGAAAGAGAAAGAAGGAGAGCGAGAGAGAGAGAGAGAGACGGAGTAAAAAATAGTACGAAGTCTCTCTCCTGTCTCTTTTGTATTTGTCCTTTCTCTCTTTCTCTTCGATCAATCGTTCGATTACAACGATTATTAAATAATAGAGCGGCAATTTTGAAGTATCCGGATTAGCCGTAACAATCGACGATTACGACGACGTTTTAAATTAGTTTGGTGAAATTTTCAAAAGGCAAAAGATCGATATCGAAATCGATTAGTTGGAAGGGCGCGTCGTTTCACGTACAAAAGTCCAGCTCGAATTTGAATCGTGTTGGATGGTCGTTTATGAATTATCCTCGTAAAGGAAGGGACGAACGTTTCGTGATGTCTCGTAACGTGCGACGAGGGAATCGAAGATAGTCTTCTCCAGGGAAATTATCCTGCGAGCATTTCGAGGTCGTCGGTTGGACGGAGATTGTATTCGATCTGCTAATACGTAAAGATAACTCTTCTTATCTTCGGAGAACGATAAAAGAAAATAAAAAGACTTTCTTATCTTTCGTCTGGCTCATTGATCCGATCCTCTGGAATAAAAGTCCCGACGTTTGATGAACGAAGGAAAATTGTATCCTTTTTAATTACTTAACTTTAGAACGAGGATAAACGTGTAGATATCCGCGGATATACGTATGTAACCAAGTACGTAGATAGTTTCGATAATAAATCCAAGATTAGGAAATATGGCGAGCTCGTTCGACCATTCGCTTCGGAAGGTGCGTCTAATATCGTCGTCACGGTTTGTTTTCCGGAAGGCGTAGTGGGAAAAGATCAATAGGCAGTAGGCGGTAAAGCCTCCATCGAGATACCGCGCACGTATGCGCTGCTATCTAGAAAATAACCGTGAATTTCCGACCGTATACGTTTCAATTTCGTGTTACCTTTATTTATTAACCATCCTAATCTTATTTTTCCATTTTCAAGATTTACGATCAATTTCAATCTTCCGACTTAACGCGACAAGTTCTATTTCTTGAGAAAGATGTTACCTCTTTGAGTCTTATAGACGCGATATGAAATAAATGTTATATATATAAATATATATATATATATATATGCACATACGCACACATGTACACACATATACAGCATGTAATTTTAAGATATTAGTCTTCCTCCTAAAGCTTACTTACGCGTATTAGCAAAAAGTCGAAAAAACAATTTGGGTTAGAGAGCGCAAAAGGTCAGGTAGTTTTAACATGAACGAGCAGGTCGGTTTTCTGTATTTGACAGGAATCGACAGTTTGTAACCATCGAACGTATTCGACTCGGTTGCGTCTTATGCGACGGTATCCGCATGCTGCTACCTACCACCGTTCGCGATCGGTAGGCTAAAGTGGAACGAGTGGGTCGCTATGCAAAGTGCAGGAGCACGTTTTACGACGTACCACGTGACGCGCACTGATCTTACGCTATAGACGGCCATAAAGCCGCGGGTCAGGATTCTGCAGGATATGCGCGCGCATCCTCCCTATTCTCGGCTTTGCCAACTTTCGACGATTAAATTTTCTTCTTGGGACGTCCGATCTATAGCGAGTCTCTACTACTAGTATCACTACTACTATTACTCACCCTCCCTCCCTCTCTCTCTCCCTCACCCTATCTCTCTGTCTCTCTATCTATCAATCTATCAATCTCTCTCTCTCTCTCTCTCTCTCTCTCTCTCTCTCTCTCTCCCTCCTTCGACGTTTCCTTATCTTAGGCGTCCGTGCGAGCGCATCGTAGCCATTGTTAATGTAATATACGTCGGAAAAGGAAAGAGAAGTCTTCGTTCTGTACGAACGTGTTCGTTCAACGTCGTTCCTTATTCGTTTATGCTTTTAACGTGCTAGCAAACGTTTAATCTTTTTTTCCGTCTTTTTTTCTTTCCTCGACAAAGAGAACAAACGTGTGAAAAGTTTCTCGTTTCTAACTAGGTAAATAGATTATGAATAATACGTTTCCAGCATAGCCAACGAATACGATCACGTATCATGGATTGTAGTCAGTCACGACTCGAGCTGTCGGAGCTTTGAAAGCGCGTTCTCTTTTTCCGTTCGAAAATATCTATCGAATGCTCTCAATGATTTAACACAGAATATATCTAGGTATTCGTTCGTATATAACGACGAATAGATATAATTTCGTTAAAGCTTATATTTCTCGATAAGGAGAGCGTTGGGAACTTGATGAAAACGAAATGATATTCTAGTGTATCAAACGGTGGTTCAATTTATTACTCTTGGAAATAGAATTTACTTACTTTGATATTTACTGTTTGAAAGTAAGATATATTTCAGACAGGGCAGTGGTAACGATGGCAGTAGGTAGATACAGAAAGAGAGAGTCGACGAGGGATAAGCCAGGTCGTCGGAGGGTGAGAGAGTACCGGGAGCTCGATATCCGTTATACATGCATATTAGATGGTCCGTGGAAGAGAGAGGAGGGTCTTTCGAGTGTAAGGAAGAGAGAGAGAGAGAGAGAGAGAGAGAGAGCTCGTGCACGATTATTTAAAGCTAAGCAACGTGTCGTCGCGGTGCCGCGCGCTTAGGGGTGTGCCATGCAAAGGCACAACCTCGCCGTTGGATCCCAGGAAACGTAGCTTTGAAGTCGTCCTCCTCTTCCTCTTCCTCCTCCTTCTCCTCCTTCTCCTCCTCTTCCTCCTCCTCCTCTTCCTCCTCCTCCTCCTCCCCTTCCTCATCCTTCTTCTTCTTCCTTCTGCACGCCCTAGTTACACACCTTGTCGAGCAATCGACTCGATTCAAGGCCGAGCGCGCTCGCGCGCTCAGACACACGACACACACACACGCTTGCGTACGTACAAGAACGTACGATGTGCTCGTGCATCGGCACAAAGCCGTTGCCGTCGTACGCCATTCCCTGGCGACTTTCTACGTCGTTCAGGGGATGGTCTCCTTCGTCCCTCGAGTCCTCTCTATTCCGCGAACTACTATCCCCTTTCCTCGATTCTTTTTAATCCTCCATCTTCGTTTCCTGTCTCCTCCCTTTCGTTTCCTCCCCACCTTACTTCTCTCCCTCTCTCTCTCTCTCCTTCTTACGCGAATACTAAAATAAACAAAACAAGGAAGAAAAGAAGAAGGAATCCTCGGTCCACTCGAGCTCGGTGGAAGGGAAACGAGAAAAAAAAGTGAGAAAAAATAGGTTGAGTAGCTCCCCCGTCCTTTGCCTTCGGTGAACGCTAACCGCAAGTGGCCATTCGTGATAGACGCGAAGGTCGTCCAACGAGGAGAAAGAATATTCTTCGGGGTTGAACGCGCCAACAACTTCTATCTCTCTATCTTCCTTTTTTTCTTCTATGTTTTTTTCTTTCTCTTTTTCTTTTTTCTTCCTTTCCAACATCTTTCACCCTCCTATTCCCGACCCTATTTTATATATACATTTTTCTTCCCAGCTGCCATTGCTGCCGTCGTCGATGCCGTTGCTGCTACCGCTGCTTACACAGCAAGATTCGGCGAGATACTTAGCCCCTCATTTAGTTTCTAGGTCGCGGGACAAATAATAAAAAATCGTTACTCATCTACTATACCTTTCATTTTCGATCAGGAAAATGATCAGCGAATTTGATAGCACGGTGACGTATCATTTTTATACACACTCCTTCTAATTCACATTTGGGTATGGACGTTTCAGGAAATGTTTTCCGATCGTTCGTTCGTTCGTTCTCAGGTTCAATGCGGAAAACGAACTTCGATACCAGTCTCATCCTCCAACCTGACGATCTTTCGGCTCGTTTAATTCGAGTAGACGAGCTGATCGGTTAAGGTAGTCAGTTTAATTAGTTCCCCTCCCTCTCTCTCTCATATACAGACACACACATCCACATACACACGCGCGTTCACTCAGAGACAGACAGCTATGCTACTCAGTTCTCTCTATAGGAGTCGAGCAAATCGAAATGCCACCGCATCGACCGTGACGACGGATCTATTTCATCGGGTTCCATCCTGAAATCATTGCACGCACACAGACGTATATACGTGCTTGCATACGTGGACAGTATCGTTGTATCCCAAGAGTAGTGACTATAGGGAAAGAGAGAGAGAGAGAGAGAGAAGTAGATAGATAGAGACTTTGACGGGTCTGCTCCTCTGTCGTGCAATGCAGCCGACTCGAGTCGAGGGCACTCGTCAAAGTTACTCTCTCGAATGCGTCTCTCATTGTCGAAGCTCTATCCACTCGGGATAGTACTACTTCTAAAGAGTGAGATGCTCTCTCTCTCTCCCTCTCTCTTTCTCCCTCTCCCTCTCTCTCTCTCTCTCTCTCTCTCTCTCTTGGAGAATACGTCTGGACATCGGATAGACGTCGATTGTCAGAAAATACTCCAGGATCTACTTCGAGTATCGTAGTTACTACTCGTCGAATTGGACCGAGCTACTCAACACCAGCTCGAGAGTATTTTCGCATACTGCTACGATAGAAAAGCACGATTTCGTTCGGAGCTTTCGTAGTTGTTTGAACTCGGCGATTCGTTGAATTACGAGCGATTCTAGAACGTACTTTCCAACTTTCGACGAGTCCTTCGCGATACGTAGAAATCAAAAAACGTTGGTATCTCTTTTCTTAAGAAATTAAGGTATTACGTTTCGTCGTAAGTTCGTTGCTCCATACCCATTCGGGTTCGATGTATTTCACTTGCAAAATACGATCGATTCCAATGGATTATAAAATTTTTTTTATAGATTTACTCACGTGCGTAGAACTGAGTGAAGTCGCGTTCGTGCGAACTCGTTTGTTAGAATTCAATGGGCATTCAAAACTGCCGTCTGATTCGCGATTTTCATTTAATAAAGGAAAACGCGTTTATCGTGTCGCGTTACTCGTAGCAACGATTTATAAAAAAATAATGCTTAGTTTCTCATCTCGCGCACGTATATCTCTCCTTTATCTTCTTCTTTTGATACTTCGTCTATCAACGCCGATAATAGCGTTCGAATTATCGTCGCTTTAATTATACGTAAGCGAAGCGTTCCCAGGCAAAGAGAGTTTTGCGTCTACCAGCCGCTAATTGTAGTAAACTACCGGCGGCGCTGATGCGCACGGATTCAAGCTAAACTCGGCGCTTCCGTTGAGCGCAATCAAATACGTTTAAATTACGTTTCCTGGGTAAACTCGACCTTCCACATAATCCTCTGTTTTCTGCTTAACTGTTCCTTTGACATTACCTAAATTACTTTCTCTCTCTCTCTCTCGAACTCGAACTCGAACTCGAACTCGAACTCGAACTAGAACTCGAACTCTCAGATTGTCAATCTGTTTTTATCGTAAATATAAACACTTTCAATATTTAATGAGTAAAGGAAAGAAAACTAAATAATAATCGTACGTAAGTACACATAGATGTACATACGTGTGCTTTTATATATATGTATGTATGTATGTACGAGTGTGTGTGTATAACAAAAAGTGAATCTAACCGTATGTACTTACTCGTCGACGTTCTAGTTTTACATAATTCATACGATCCACTCTAAGAGCGAACAGAAGCTTCGGGTTTTGCTGGCTTCGACATGCTCTAGCACAGATCTTGCGAACGTGTTTTTTAGCTCTATCTCTCTTTCTCTCTCTCTCTCTCTCTCTCTCTCTCTCTCTCTCTCTCTCTTCCCTTCATTCTTTCATACATCGAGTCGATTTGTTACTTTGCATTCGGTCCGGAACCAATTATTTGTTTCCGCGAATCCCTGCAAATTTACGCGAGCGACGCGTATTGTCGAGAGAAATTATTCGTACGAGTTTACCTCCTACTCCCTACGGACAAATTCTGGATATTAAAAAAAAGAAAAAAAAATAATAAAGGAGAGAGAGAGAGAGAGAAAGAGAGATTTGAAAAATGCGAGGGTGAGTTCGTTCGTTCGCGCGCTCGTGTTAAAGGAAGAAAAGATGGAGCGATAAATCGTCGAGGATCGCTTGAATTATGCTCCAAGCAAAGAGAACTCTCTCTTTCTTTTTCTCGCGTGTTCTCGAATCGCTTACGTATATAGAATATATATATATATATATATATATATATATATATATATATATATATATATATATATATCTTACATCTATGCAGTAATTTCTTTCTTTTCTTTCTTTTTTCCTTTTTTTTTCGATCTATGGAATATATAAGCACACATACCTACGTAGAGAAATTTACATTCTTTTTTGTTTCTTTTTTTTTAAACAAACAAGGAGTAATCCAACGAGAATAATCGAATAGAGAACAATCAGATATCGACAAACAAAACGGACGATGAAAAACATGGATATTAATCTTTCGTTAGCAGTCAGCGAATGACGTTATGAATTATGAAAAGAATGTAAAATTATGTATTTCGCTTTGTTATAATAGGAAATATCTACGTACCTATATGTAACGCGCATACGTGTATACACACACACACATGTATGTAATACTATGATGATTCATAGCAAGATAACGAAATATCGTGTAGAGATTTTTGCATTCTCGAGTACATAGATATGTAAGTTACGTATCCATTCTCTCTGGAAACTCTCTGGAGACGTACGATTTGCATTAATCGATTTGTATTCATCAATTTGCGTACGGACAAAAATAATACCGTTTATTATTACGCATAGGCAAAAATGGCAGAACGATCGACAAAGTTATTCCCGTCGATGTTGTACGAGTATATCATTTGAATAATTTTCTCTTATTTAATTTGCCAATATATTTCATTTTAGCAATCTCTCTAAAAACAAGAAAAAGAGAGAAAAAAGAAAACAGAGGAGAAACATATTTTGAATATCTCATTAACAAGAGAGGATAATCAAATTGCATAATTATAAAAGAACGCGATTAGATTCGTTTTCGCAGATATGCTAAAAGGAAAATAAGAAGACTAGAGAACACGTGAAAGCAACTTCGTAATCAGAAGGGTGGTAGTCGGTCGGTTGGTCGGTCGAAGGGTGGTGGGATGAAGGGTGGAGGAGGTGGAGGGGTAGTTTCGGTGGTTTGCGGCAAGAGAGGGTACGATAGGTGGCGACACGATCTTCGGTAATGATTGGTCGTCATGGAAACGAAGCGGAGCGCGCCTCGCCCTTTTTCCTCTTTGCTCCTTCCGAAGCGCTTCGTATGGCGCTTCGTATGGCGCTTCGAATGGCGCTTCGAATGACGCTCCCAATGGCGCCTCGTCGTGGCGCCTCGTCCTGCAGGATGAAACATTAAAATGCCGTTTGCCTCGGTCCGCTTCTACCTTTGACTACTACTATTTTAACAACGAACTACGTTCGCGATCGAGTTTCCATTAAAATTCTCTTTTTTGATCCTTCGCGAAGGATCCTTTCTGTTTCCATTAAATTGAAAAAAGTTCAAAAAAAAGAAGAAGAAAAAGAACGAGCTACGGTTAATTGCTATTTGAACAGTTTCCGGAGATACAATGTCAACCCTTTATAACATGATTAAAAAAAAAAAAAAAGAGAGATAAAAAAGAAAGAAAAGGGAACGTATCGTATGTCTATAAAATTCTTTTATTTTTGACTTGGAGCAATACGAATAGTAACAACGATAAATCATGCTCTCTCTCTCTCTCTTCTTTTTTCTCTTTCTCTCTTGATCTTTTTTCCCTTTTTTGCCCCCGGGACACCTGACCTTTCTAGCTCCCAACGACAGAACAAAGTCATCCCTCTTTTTATTCCACTCACTTCGCCGTGCGGACGGCTTTCTGCGTTCCAGAGGCTTTCTCTATCTCTCTGTCACTTTAGAGAGGAAAGATTGTTAATCCTTCGTACACACAGAGGTCTTCCTTGCAACGAAGGCAAAACGAAACGACGTATTCCACGAACTCTCTTTCTCTCGCGATTATCTCCTATCTTTTCGAGAAAAACGGAATAAAACGAAACGAAAAGAAACAACCTCTTTATCGAATGCGCAGTTAATGAAAATGAAAGGATAGGACCGATACTCTATCCTGATACTCTACGAATTTGTATTAATAGCTACGGTCGTGACTGGATCGAAATAATCCAGTCAATGATTTCTATCGGTTCGTATATAAAAGACGAATGAAATGAAACGAAAGATAGATCAGATTGGTTGTAGACGTCACGGAAGAATACGAAGGAGTAACGAGCGCTAGACGCTCGATCCTCTTTCTATTATTCGAGTGATGGACCGAGCGGTGGAAAAGCACTCCGTTCTTTTTTCTTCTCTGTTATCTTCCGCGCGTCTCGTTTAAAATTCCAACTAGTTATATCGTAGGTACCTCCTTGCATTTAGGTACCTATGCGTCTCGAAATACTGTTACGTTCTTTCGTGACTAGAGAGAAGACGCAGGGGGGGAAGCGAGGGTGATATAAAACGCTTGCCGTGCACGTTATAGAAATCTAGGTGGAGGTAAAGCGTCTTAAAAGCTCGAGCGTTGCCGCGGAAGACCACAAAGGGAATTTCTTCGGTAACGCTTGGAAAGGTATACGAGAGTAAATGTCTGAGGAACGAGAAGGACTTTAAATGCAGCCAGGAAATACTCCTTAAGGGATACGATGCAGTCTCCGTAAATAGGCCGTCGGTTAATAAATAATAGAGAACGGCAAAGAGAGGAGGATGCGAATTATGGAAAGTATATTTTACTACCGAACGAGTATAATCGAGTTTGTATCTTTTAAAAGAGCGATTGTTGCACCAACGATAAAAAGGCTTTTTCATACGCGAGATCGCGTTTATAAAATTCTAATATATGTATATACGTACGTACTTCGTCGCGTATCCTTTCTTGCTCGAGGAACCCGATCAAAAAGTTACGACCGCAGTCGGAATACTTTTCGACGAATACGAGAAAACCAGCGCAATCCTTCGAAATTTTTCTTTCGACAAAAGAATACGACACGTTGTTTCCCGATCTCTCTAGACCCTTTTTCGAAGGATCGTAGAAACTTTGTCAATCGAACCCGCGCTTTTCTATACAGGTGGCTGCATCGTACGCTCCTTCCAACAACCTCTTACACGCTCCGTCGAACTTCGACTCCAGCTAATCGAGAAAGTTTAGTTTTCGGTTAACTAGAAGCGTTCCGCTCTTCGACGTTCGCGTTACGCGCCGTACATATCTAGCTAGAGCCGCGATAGCTGCACGCACGTACTCTATACTTAGGCAGGTATATACGAATATGAAATATTGCGAGCGAGCGTAGCGTAAGCTCCGAAGTTTAGTTTCTTTCACGACTCTAAAAGCGGGGAATTAAAAGTCGAGCGAGTAAACCGAAATGAAGATAAATCGTCTTTTCCCCTTCGACTGGGAAATTGAATTAACGAAGAAAAAAGAAAAAAAAAAAAAAGAAAAAAAAAAGAAGGAAGAATCTTTACGATCTTTCTCTTGCCTGACGGTGATTTAATAATAAAAACATAATGCGATATCCCATAGTAACTCCGTCGAATTAACGGAAGTTGACTCGATTGTTTCAGAGGCGCCTTCTCCGTGGTACGCCGATGCGTTCAAAAGAGTTCCGGTCTCGAGTTTGCTGCAAAAATTATAAATACCAAGAAACTCTCGGCGAGAGGTAAGTGAAAGAATAATTCTCTTAGATTTTTCTCTTTCTTAAACTTAGACGTAACGAAACGGACGCCGCGTCAGCGTTATTTAAACGCACGTAGATACGTACGATCGTACGGCCGATCGTCGGACCGACACGTCGATCCCCTTTAGTCGCATCGCTTCCAGCGATACTTTCGAGCCGGCACGAGCAAAATCCAATTTGCCTTTTATCCCTGGATAGAATCGAATGCGAAAATTTTCCAAACCTTTTTCCCCGATTCCTTTGGTCGATCTTTTCGATATTCTCCAGAAATATTTTTCGTGGTCGAGGAGGCCGCAAGGAAGATGACTCCTCGAAAACAGGATTTGAATGATCCTATCGAGTCTCGTACTCCTTCTTTCTTATATATTATTAAACGATAAAAGTTCGTTCCTTCTCGGAGAGAGGCAAGTTGATCCTTTTATCAGGAGTATCTCCGTTCGATTGGGATGTCTATCGCGTAACGACGATCTACGGAAAAGCTTTTCTTCGTTGAAAATGCAATATGGCGTTTCGGTCGGGTTTCTAATCTCGCTTTTTTCGTCTTAGACAATCACGGAAGAGAGAGAGAGAGAGAGCGAACGAATCGGCTCTCGCTCGTCCTATAGCGACGAACATATATCGACGCGCGTGCGACGCGTGTCTAAAAACAACGAGCGACGCCGTTGTCAAGCTGCCAACATTCCATCGCGAGCAGCCACGGTGCCAATGGCGTAGGATAGCCGGCCCGGAAAATATAGTTGGTCCCCTTTTGAAATTCGATCGCCCCTGAGCGCGCCCAAAAAAGCTCTTTCTCTCTCTCTTATTCCGCTCGTACACACGACGCTCTCTAATCTCTCTATCTACCTCCCACTCAAGTTTATATAGGAGGAGCGGTTGTAACGGAGGGTAAAGGGTGACGAGGGGTCGAAGCCAAACGAGCGTCCTAATCGAATCAATTAAAATACTGTCCGTGTAAAACTTATCCGATATAAGCTGGATCGTGTTACGATCGATCGAATCGGTTGGCCTGCACCCCTGTCCCTTGTCTCTCCTCTCTCTCTCTCTCTCTCTCTCTCTCCGTCTCTCTCCTGCTAAAAAAGAAGCTCGCTTTGAAAGAAGTGCTTCGAGAAAACGACGAGTAATAGCTTCGTCCACGTACATGCGTTACACTGCGTGACATTCAGTCGCATATTCAGTTTCTATTATTTTTCTTCTCTTCTTTGTTCTTTTTTATCTCCACGTAGCATAGAAGAAAAAATGACAAAGGTATCTTTCGGTCGTCCTTGTTCGATATTCCATTTCCAGTCGTCGTGCGTGTCGACCCAGATTTCAAGGAGATCCTCGCGAAAGGATCGTCGTCGTCGAAGGGTCGTACAATCTCGAGCGATTATGCGCTCCTTCGACGTAAAGGGTGACCGTGGCACGTTGTTTGCACGCTTCGAATGAGGGTTAATCCATATCCGTGTGTATATATGGAAAATTACGAAACGACGAGGTTGGCCTCTGTGCGGTGCAATGTAGCGTGCAAATAGGAGGAAGAGGACGAGGAGGAAGGAACCTGCCTTTAGAACTCCAAGACCGAAAGGAATTTTCGTGTCGAGGGTCGCGGCCCGAGTGCAGAAGGCAAGAGGGCAAGAATCTCCTCCTTGGAGACAAAAGGAGGACAAAATGAAAGTGAAGATTCTGCTTTAATCCTCCGCGCTTCTCCTTCCTCCTTCGTGCGCCCGACTTTTCGAGCCTCCCTGCGTTTTACGTCAGAGTAATCCTCTTTGGATTTAAATGGAACCCTCGAATAAGTAGTCGCGTTAATATGCAAGCTAAGGCGTCGCGAGCACAAGTTACGTTTGCTTTCGAGCGCGCGAGAGAAGAACGTATAGCGCGTATTCCGTGTTGACCGTACGTACACGAATTCTACGTTCATCCCTTATTTTTATAGAGTAGTGTTACCGTAGCATCGGTGGTTCAGTGGTAGAATGCTCGCCTGCCACGCGGGCGGCCCGGGTTCGATTCCCGGCCGATGCAGACTTTTTTTTTCCCTTCTCTTTTTCAAGTTTAACTCAACTTGTAAAATCCTTCGAGAGATCCTTCCCGAGAGTTGTTTTATATTTTTATGATATTAAAAAATTCTCTTTGCCAGAGAGTGAGAGAGAGGGAAAGAATATAGAGAGAAGATAGAAAGATAAAAGAGTCAAGGAAAAAGCAGATAGCTAGAGAAGAGGCAGAAGGAGAAACGGAAGAGTAGGTTGGTGGGGTGTTTAGAGATAGCACGGAGAGCCTCTTTTCTCTTTCTCTTCGTTACCTCTCAGCGGGCGTCGAGGATGACTCTTTACACGTTTGCACCGGGAGAGTTCGGGCCACGGCCTTGCTCCAGTGACCTCTTGACCTAGTCGCTGGAGCCGCCATTCAACCGCAATATGGAGAGTATGCATTTCAGGAACGAATGAAAGCTAAAAATGAAGAACAACGGTAGATATATACTTGTATGCGAGTGTACAGACTCGATTCGAGTCTAGCGGATATTTGTCGACTTAAGCGTAAGAGAGAGAGAGAGAGAGAGAGAGAGACTCTTCCTATTCAAACATTTTTCTTCGATTTATCTGTGACGTCATCGCCGACATTATTAAATTGGCCGATTAAGGAAAGGAATCTTCCTGGTCGTCTTCTTCCTGAATTCCTCGATATCCTTGACGATAAAAGGAGAAAAGCTTCTCAAGAGCTAGCTCCCTTCAGAAAGCCGGTAAACCGCAATAATCGTTACCATGCCGACTCCGTGCATCACGAGGAGTCCCTGCGAACGCTGTTGCAGCTAAAAAGGAAGAAAAAAAGTAAATAAAAAAGAAAAAGAAAAAAAAATAAGAAAAAAATCCTTTGATATGCGCGCTTTCCACTCCTTTGCTCTTCTATTTTTTCAACCATTACGTTCCACTCGACCCCATCGAGTGTCGATGTTTTAGTATTATCGTTATTATTATTATTTTTATTATTATTATCATTATCATTATTATTATTGTTGTTGCTGCTGCTGCTGCTGCTGTTGTTGTTGTTGTTGTTATTATTATTATTATTATTATTATTATTATTATTATTATTATTATTATTATTATCAACATCGTCAATATCGATCGTTATTGACATTATTATTGTCCTTGCTCTCTCAACGCGGGAAGCTTTCCAACGAATTTATTATATAAAAGCGGGTAGACAGAGACAAGATGGAAATGAAGAAAATTTCCATTTGAACTTTTGAAAGCGCAAAACTAATTAGCTTTCGTGCGTACGAACGACAGGTGTTTGAAATTAGAAACGCTTCGTATTTTCGCGTCGCCTTTTTCTTCTTTGCTTTTTAACTTCCGTACTTCGTTTTATTTCTTTTCAACCCCCTGTCCTTCTCCCCACTCCAGCTTCAGAGTCGTTCAGTTTTAAAGAAGTCGTCCCGGTGCTTTTCGAGGCACGCCGCTCTTTTCGAGCGAATTTAAAGAAAAGGAAAAAGGAAAACATCGAAACGCACTCTTTCCGCATTGTGTTCCTATTTCTCTCTTATCGCGAGGCTCGTTATTTCGCCCTTTCGAAAACGACGGCAAACGCGAAGGCAAAGGGAATCCGATTCGTCGAGGAGGACTCGACGAATAAACGTAAGATCGTTTGGGAAAAACGATGTAATTTGCGTGTTCCTATCGTGCATTGATTTTTCCGATCATCGACAACGAAACGAAACTACGAGGATTCTCGGTGTTTAGTTGTTGTAAAAAAAAAAGGGACGTAAGAAAAATGAAAGAAAGAAATAAATAAAAAGAAGCAAATCGTCGCGGTACTTAACGGGTCTGCGAATGCAATTTTAGCCGACGTCCTGAGTGAATTAAGCCGGAGAAAATTCGTCTGGGGAAATCTCGATGGGGGGAAAATTCGATTTCAACTTTAATGACGTATCCAGGATCAGCTGTCGTAACAAGGAAACTTTCGTGCTCGAACATATTGGAAATCCAAGCCCCTGGATACCCGTAGTCCTAACTAACTTACAAACGATCGGCTACACGGATTTTCTATCGTCGCTATTAACGCCTACTTCCTCCCTCCTACCTTTTTGCCTTTCCTTTACTCCGATAAACTCGTTAAAAGCTTTTTAAATACGAAGCCGACTTCTCTTCGAGGGAGATGACGAATCATTAAGAATCGAGGATTAAAGTCTAAGATGTTTCTCGAGTCGGAAGGACCTAATCGAAAATTTTCAAGACGAATGGAACTTCCGGATTTGCCTCGAGATGAGATGACGAGATACCGGAGTAGTTTATCCGACGTGGCATAATAAGATTCCCTATTCCCTCCCTCCCACCTTCCTTTCCCGGTTGTCGCCTACGTTTCTCGAATAATTGCTTCGTGCTACGAATTCGTCCCTGCCGTCTCTTCTTTACCTTCTTTAGATTCGTACTCTCCAACTATATCTTTTTCCCTCTTGTTACAGATTTCCAGAAGCTCGAGCGCGAGGCACGGATATGTAGGAAATTGCAGCATCCAAATATCGGTGAGTCTTCAAAAAAATATATATATATTTTTTTTCGTTCGGAAAAAAAGAAAAGAAGGAAGAAGAAAGGAGAGAGATGTGTAATCTCGATTAGCTCTAGGAATAGACTAGTACTTACTTTCTAGATTACCCTTACCAGAAAAAACTTTCTAGTTTAGATCCATATAGTCGAGATGCAAAGTATATATAGTTTTCGAACTAAGTAGCCACGTTTCGCCTATAGGTTTGCGAGTTATTCGAGCGTTAGTTAGACCGTTCGTTCTTCCACCCAATCTAATACTAAACTAACTCTTTCGATTATCTATAGATCGCATACTTTGCAGTCTATCGCCTCGGGGGTACTAGTGATAGGTAAGACGATGTATGAAAAAAAAAAAAAAAGAATTCATTCGTGCCAGTCGTTTGAACCGTTCGAAGCTTCGTTATAAAACTCTTCCTTTATTCATAGAACGATTTTTCAAAGATTTTTATTTCGGAAGAAAGATATACGCGATTAATTAAAATTTTACACGACGGCAAACGAACGAACCTCTTTGCGTTCCCGATTAAATAACGTTCGAGCATCGAGCAATTATCAGAAGTTACGTTAACGTCTGGACTAATTAGCGAAGTACTAAGTCAGGGTTGATTATACCTATACGTATACCTGTACCTATACCTATACCTATCTATCTACCAATCAGTCCAGCCATCGAGTACCCGCTGATACATCGATGTAAAGGCGATACTAACTAATCGTGTATCTCGAACGGCGTGTAAACGGTCTTACCGTGTTACTCTAGTCTCTTTGTAGAAACCTTCTCGTTGAAATGGATGCCCAGCTCGATCATCGCGAACTACCCCAGCGAGTCGTTCTCGCTCGATTTACCTCACGCGCTTCGCGAAAGCATCGCGTTGCCCTAGAAGGCAATCGATTCCATTGTTCTCGCTTTCTAAAGGTATCGGACCCTTTCGTTCTTCTCGATGAAACAGTTACAGTTGTCGTGTTTCATGAAAAGCACCTAGAAAATTTTCATTGAAAATTGTTACTCTATCGACGAGGTATTCTCTTTCTTTCCCGTTTCCTTTTTTTTCTCCCTATAGAAACGTTTCGCGACGTTCATCGAATAATTTACAAAGACCAGAACTTCTCTTAATTCATTTTTCGCCATCCGTTTGGTCGCTCCAAAGAAAAAAAGAAAAAAGAGAAAAAGAAGGAGGGAGAAAAAAAAAGAAAAAGCGAACAGTTTAACGACATCAAAGCGGAAGCGGACGAGACTCCTTCGTGTTCGATAGCCGGCAAAAGGCTGACCTTGAACCAGCGTAGCTTTTCCACCGGCTGTATTGGCGGTCGTACGGGGTGATCTGGATACGGGCCAATCGATTTCGTCCCGAGCTAGATTTTTGGCTCGGCCCGTCGAATGGCGCAGGGAAGACAAGAGCAATTTTTTTAGAAAGATCCTGGCAGTTCGTAACAATTCCGCTTGGCACGTTTATTATAACAGAAAGAAAGAGAGAGAGAGAGAGAGAGAGAGAGAGAGAGAGAGAGAGAGATTCGAGTTTCGGGAAGATATAACCAACAGGTGTCCGGCCGTCTTTAGACGCTGACTTAAGAATCGTTCTTTCTTGTTTTTTGGCAAGAATTCATCAACGGTCGAATACAAAGACCTACAGGATGACTTTATTACTCCATTCTCGCGAAAAGAATCTTTGTCATTTCTTTCATTTTGTTATTGAATCTCGAACGGTTTAAGTCGACTTATTCTAACTGTCGCTTAACGTTCCTACGACTAATGCAGGATCATTTCGATCCAACGAGGACTATAATGTCAGATGGCTCAGATCACATTCTGTAACAATGACCTACTTATACATACACCTACTTTATGCGCGGAAATAAATGAAAAAGAAAAAATATATATATATAAAATTATGCACTTTAATAAACACAATTAATTCCTTTACGAAAAAGCCGTGTAAAATAGGAATTTTATTACGGGATCAAAAGGAGACCCTGGTAAAACCATTCGCCTTTCGGTGGATTTAATCGAGCATCGCGAAAGTTTGCGAGAAGACAAGGATTACGAAGGAATAAAGCGGTAGCGAGAAGACGTGTTAAAAAGTGAAGGTAGATCAATACTTGGTATCTATCCGTTCGATTAAATCCCTTACTTTGGTGCGATCTAACTCGTTCTATCGTTACCACGTTCTCGAACCAACCCTCTTATTCGACCCTTCGCTTCCTTATCTTCGTTATTATTTTCGTCCACTCGAAAAGATAGAAACCCAATCGATATCACGTTCCTTATCGGTATTTCCTAAGAATCCCCGTAGGGATTCGAAAGATCAAGGTGGACGATTAGCCTGATCAGGAAGAAAGAACGATTCCTTCGGGCTTCATCATTTTGCCTCGAGTTACTCTCCCCCTCTCTCTTCCTCCCTTCTTCTTTCTCTACCCAACCTTTTCTCTTCGATTACGTTACGTCCAAAAATTCGATCGATCCAAGACTTCCGACCTTTACATTATTTATAAACTACTATCGATTTCCCTCGCTATCGAAAGAATTTATTCATGATACGACTATACCTCCAACGATCTATGTATGCGAGAAAACGAACGATCCTTCTCCATCGCTTCCATTTTCCATTGTTGTTAATTTGAAATCTTCGAATTACTTCCTCTATCATAATTCAATACACCGTGTATCTGTGCGTGTGTGCAGTATACATATGATATGTATATGATACACGTGTGTGGAGATCAGGAATTTGTTTTCTTTCCGAGACAACACGTTCGACTCGAACTTTCGTTGATCGAGGCCAGTAGGCACGTCGCTCGTTTCCGAGTCAACAAGTGATAGCCATCGATCGTCTCTCTCTCTCTCTCTCTTTCTCTCCCACTTCCTCGTTTCTCCTGTTTTTCTTCCTGCCGTAAAGTTTTCATCGCACTCCATCACCATTCTCAACCTGTCACAGACGTTCGGAATAAACAGGAGAGCGATCTCGATGAAAACAAAGTCCTGTGTCTTGTCGTATAAAAATTTTAAATTGGTCATTGAAAAGCAGAGAATTGTTCTTCGAGAATTTTAGTTAATGTCGATTTTCATTCGACAAATCTGGAAAAGGAAATAAAATATTTTCGTGGATATCGTCGAGGGATCGATATATATATATATATACTAGTTGTAACACAAAGCTAATTCTCTCTCTCGTCTAACAATAAGTTCACCTAGCGTGTGGAATAAGAGCGGCTCTTTAATTTACGATGCCTTTAGCTAACGATTTTCTTGTCAAGGGGAGCTAAGGTCTCGGGAGATTATACCGAGACATTGTTACGGGGATACGAGCGAGCTGGTGCATCTAATTTGATTAAATTTATGAAAGATAAATCTCATAGAGAATGTATGGAGTTCATGAGCGGTGGAATCAACTCTTTGAAACGTCACGAAAACGAGTCGAAATATCGCTGCTAAACTTGATAATAATATATCTTCTTTGACCGTTCGTTTTGTTTTTCCTTGAGATCTCGAACGATAATAGAAAGATCTAAGTATAGTTAGCGTTTTCCATTTCGAGAATCGAAGGACAAAGTTCGACTAGCAGCATTCTATTTCTCCATTTTTCTCTCTTCCTCTCTCTCTCTTTCGAATATATTCCATTTCGTTCACGTTATGTCGAGGCTCGCGTCTCGATACGAAGGATATTAGAGAAACGAGGAATTGGAATTCTTTCTAACGTCGCTTCCAGAATCGACTCTTCGATTTCGGAATCGAAGATGAACCAACGCGTCGCGTATCAAAGATCATCCAGTTCGTAGATGCTCTTTTCATTTTTATGAAATGCTTCTTCGCCCCTTTTCTTTTTTCATTTTCATAGAACCCGTTCGATTTACTAACGTTCGTCGACGATGACGATGACTTTTTTTCATTGAAATGCAAGATGTCCTTCGTTCGTTCTATCTTTCGTCCATTCGTCCGCAGAAGAAATATCCACTTGACATCGATTAAATCGACTAACCAGAATGCAAGATGATCTTGAGGAAGTCTTGCCGCTTCTTCGGTTACCTTCGTTGACCCTAATGAAGATCTCACCCGAAGGAATATTCATAGTTAATAAATGATTCTCGCGCGTCCAAGCAAAATTTCAATGCTTTAGCTAACCGCGTAGATCATACTGATATACATACATACATACATACATACATACATAAATACATAGGTACGTACATACATACGTATGAGTCTCGAAGATCTCGCTCGCTCTCTCTTTCGGAGCTTCGCCATTTTGAATTTTCTTCTCTTGCATAAATTTCTCTCGAAAGCCACGCTACTTAATATTTCACCTTCTTGCCGATAAAAATAAACGTATAATTTGTACGAGCCCTTTCCATTCATTATTATTAATTCGATTACTATTTCTCTGTTTCAGTGAGACTACACGATAGCATACAAGAGGAAAACTATCACTATCTTGTCTTTGACTTGTAAGTGGAATCGCTTATCTTTTATTTTTTTTTTCTTTTTTATTTCTTTTTTATCTGTTTTTTTTTCTCCATTGAATATCGAATACTCAATGATCCCAGCAAGCCAAACGCTTGGGAAATTTTCTTATGGCCCGACGTTTCTTTTCTTTTATTTTTCTTTTTTCCTTTTCTTTTCTCTTCTTTACCATATACCGTCGACGTTCGACGTCCTTGACGTGGACGATCGTACGGAATATTTAAAAAAGGAAACAGCAAGAGCATCACCTTGTACGCGTCGTTGGTTCCCCTTTGAATCGGTCTTTCTAGAGACGTCTCGTAATTTCTTTTCAGAGTCACCGGCGGAGAGCTTTTCGAGGACATCGTTGCGAGAGAATTTTACAGCGAGGCGGATGCCTCCCATTGTATTCAACAAATCTTGGAAAGCGTCCACCACTGCCACCATAACGGAGTTGTGCACAGGGACTTGAAAGTACGTTATACGCTTGTGCATTCTATATAGAATGTACATTCTATATCTGTCTATGAAAATAGGAAACTACTAGTAGCAAAGGCAACTCCGATAACGTAGTCAAGATTTCGACGTAACAATATCGTAGTCAAACTTGGGACGTACGTACGCATTTAGGATTGTAACAAAGTCCGAAGTCAAACGCGCGTATGGACGTTGCGTTCTAATCCATTGGAATGGGTCTACGCGAAACTCCGTAAAAATATTCCATTCAGAAATAATTTTTCAAAATTTTTTACGACGACTGTCGCGTATTCATGAGAGATCTTCGACGATATTCTCCTTCTTTTTGCAGCCAGAAAATTTACTTCTTGCAAGTAAAGCAAAAGGTGCGGCTGTGAAATTAGCAGATTTTGGATTGGCGATCGAGGTGTCCGGTGAATCGCAAGCATGGTATGGTAAGTCGTCGGCTTGTCTCTTTTCAAAAAGGTTCTCTGTCCGTTCTTTCGCGGGGGTCAAGGGTTGGAGGGTTCATAGGTTGGTCTATAGAAATAAAAAAAAAAAGAATAAAAAATATCGATCCTGAGTATGAATCTATACGTCGGTCCTAAAAAGGTTTCGCTGGAACGCCCGGCTACCTCAGTCCGGAAGTCTTGAAGAAAGAACCTTACGGGAAACCCGTCGACATTTGGGCATGTGGCGTCATTCTTTACATTCTTCTTGTTGGTTACCCGCCATTTTGGGACGACGATCAACACCGACTGTACGCTCAAATAAAGGCAGGCTCCTACGATGTAAGAATCCTTTGGAAATATTTGAATCTATGGTATTCCGTAAAAATTTGGTTCAAGATCTAAGGATTGATCTCTTAATGTCACTTGTTCAGTATCCAAGCCCAGAATGGGATACCGTCACGCCAGAAGCAAAGAATCTTATCAATCAAATGTTAACGGTGAATCCAAGCAAAAGGATCACCGCGAACGAGGCATTGAAGCATCCATGGATCTGCGTGAGTTTTCTAATCCCTAATTATACGAATGACAACATTTTTTGTCATTTATCCTACGAATAACCTCAACATTTTCTTTATCGTTTTACAGCAACGTGAGCGTGTTGCATCGGTGGTGCATAGGCAAGAGACTGTGGATTGCTTGAAGAAATTCAATGCAAGACGCAAATTAAAGGTAAGCTTTTCCTCTTTCATCGAAGAAACGCGTTAACGACATAGTTTCCTACGTCGGATAAAGGATATTATCGATAATTCGATAACGTTTCCTCCGAGTATGATCGAATAATTCCTGGAATCGTTATCGCGCTCGGTATCCTCGTTGTAAAAGAAAGTGATAACATCTGTCGTAAAAATTCATTGGATGAATCCTTTCGATTCGAGTCCTTAGAATTTAGAGCCAGTTAACAATTCGAACGTCGTTACTACGATTAATCGCTTGCTTTGATCTCTTTCTTATTAGGGCGCTATTTTGACGACGATGTTGGCGACGCGGAACTTTTCCAGTAAGTATGATGCACAGGGTAAGTACCTCCGGCCCTCTTCAGCGCTTCATGGACCACGACGGACAGTACTTTTATAACCTCCTATTAAACTTTACATACCCTCTCCCACTTCTCTCTATCTCTCTCTCTCTCTCTCTCTCTCTCTCTCTCTCTCTATCTATCTCTCTATCTATCTCTCTCTCTCTCTCTCTCTCTCTCACTATATCTTTCTTCCAAATTCATACCCGTCTTGCATCCTTATCACTAGAAAATAATCTGCTCATCTGCCTCTTCGCTCACTTAGATCGGTGCTCCATAATGTGGCGTGTACGCGCCATTTTCTATTTTACCGATCGAACGATCTCTCTTCGATTAGAAATTAGATTCCTACCTTATCTACCACGACGAACGACGAATACACGATCACAAGTATATGGAGCACCCACTACTCTTACATCATTTCACCCCCGAACAAAATTCTTGCTCGTGCACACGAAAATCTGAGAAAGCCTATCTCCGTCGGAACGGTCGACCCATTCGAATTTTTTTTCAAGAATGAAAGAGGAGCGAGGTTGAAATATTCGTTCTCGACGAAGATATTGGCTGGTCTGACCAAATCGGAAAACAACCCCTTCATCATTTTCGTTAGAATAAAACTCATTTCCCTATCTCTCTCTCTTTCTCTCTCTCTCTCTCTGTCTCTCTCTCTCTCTCTTTCTCTTTCTCTGTCTCTCTTTCTTTCTCTCTCTCTTTTTCTATCTCTCTCCTTTTATTCGCTAACGAATCATCGTAATTTCATCCTCGCTCGCTCAGTGTAACACGTTTGAAACATCTTTCAGATGTTTCATCCACAAAGTGCTCGTATATCCTCATAGTCGATGCACTCCGCTCGCACACCTCATATATCCTGCAAGGAACATTAAACGTTACCCAGAAATAAAACAAACGAATTCCTTGCTTCTTAGTCGATTTGAAAACTTGATTATTGTCGTTATTATTACTCGTATTTTTTTTCTTCCTCTCCCTCTCTCTCTCTCTGTTTCTCTCTCTCTCTCTCTCTCTCTCTCTCTCTCTCTCTCTCTCTCTCTCTCTCTCTCTCTCTCTCTCTCTCTCTGTCTAAACTCCTTTCAACGAAACGTAATTCTGGGTAACGAAAATCATCGTCGCAGTGGACTCAAGCAGTTTTCTTCTCATCGACGTCACGTCATCGTTAACTCGACCCTAATCACCGAGTCATGCTTCGCCATTTTGAAAACGAAATTCCTTAAGGAAAATCATTTGTACAACGAAGAAAACTTTTTCACCCGTTCGTTTTACAATCGGATATATCTCGAATAATTAACGAATAATAGTTAGTGATTTTTCGATGATTCCTTTATTAATAACAATTATATCCGCATCGCTTTCGTCAAACATGACGTATTGACGTTCAACGTCAATGTCCATTTGCGTACACGCAGAGTATACAAATGCGAGGGTGCATCAAATTAAAATCCTCTTAAGCGATTGTCAAACAATCGTTACGGCCTAATTACAGGCGATTGGATAATAGACGACGCTGTTACCTATCGATTCGATTGGTTGTAAATTAACGAGCTCGATGTAATCGCCCTAAAAATATTTTTCTCAGTCAAGGTCTCTCAGGTATATTGTCTCTTTCTTTCTTTCTTTTTTTTTCCTTTTTTCCCCAGCGTTTCTTCCAATCATCGAGCGAACGAAAAATACGGCGTCATCGATCGCGGTCATTCAAATTTTTTAACAATAATTCTCTTAACGAACCATAACGATGGTCTACGTTATACAAACGTATTTCGTTTTATCGATAGACGAACTGGACGAATGGAGAATATCATAGAAAAAAAAAAAAAGAAAAAGAAAAAAGAGAAAAGAAATAGTTTCATAGGATCGAAACGTGAAATCTCTCAACTGTTTCGGTCCACTTGCGAGAATGCCTCCGAATGATTGTATTGCTATGTTGTATTGCAATTATTCGCGTTGCATATAAGTGTTTTATCCCTAATATTAAACAAGACTTCAAGATTTCAAACCTCTGATATGTACTTATATTTTTTTTTTCTTTCATCGTCATTCTTCTCCACATTTAGAATTTTGTTTTATAACATTCTTATTAGATCTTAAATATCGATCAATACATACATTGTTTCGTTTCATTCAAGAAAATTAGATTAAGAATCTAACGCGTATCAATTCGATATTCTTTTTTTAATCTTTTTAGTTATCACAAAATATCTTGTATTGTAATCGAACATTTCTCTTTCTCTATTATTTATCTTTATCATCTTATTTCATTCGTATCTCTCGACTATCGCCATAATTCTAAATGTGGAGTTAAATACTGATTTACCTGATCTATTATTTACGATATATAAATGTATATATTATATACAAAATTAATATATCATACGCATGTATGAACCATACACATACGTGTATACTATACCTGCATATATAATATATACGTCTATTCGATTATAGTATATGCGCACGCGTGCTCGTAAGCATCCTTTGATAGGTGCACGAGAAAGTGCATTCATGCATTTTTCTGTGTATATATATAATACATACACACACACACAAATATGCAGAATATATAGATACACGGATATACACTTCAGTGGCATAACCATCCTTCTACGAGCCCGTACGGAATTTTCTTAACTCGAGTAAAAAATCTAAAACTTTCAAGAAAAAAAAAATTGAGAATTTTTGAGGTTACGTCACTGACTAACACGCACATTTTTGTGTGTGACACATAAATAGCACTCAAGCGTCTACCTCGAATGTCTCTGCCCTGATCTCTCCCCTTTTACTCCCCCACTCTACCTACATATTTTTTTTCTTACGATTAGTCGAATAGCTGAGCATCTTGCACATTCTTAGAGGGATCAATGAACGTATATATATATACACGTCTGCGTACGTATAATCTTACGTTAATCATAATCCGTTAGTTTGCGTGTAACCTTTATCATTTTTTCGATTATTTAAAAAACACAAAGGCCCAACACGTTTACTAATTCATCCGATTAAAATCGCTCAAGTATTAACTTTGATTGTAACGCGAATAAGAATTTCTAATTAATCCAGGAGGGACATCGACAACGGATACATCGACGATATCGAAATTCGATAAAATATTCATCGCGAAATATTGATTTATTTAACTCATACCGTATTCCTGTTTTGAACGTCGCAAAATATCAGATGAGTTTAAATGCTCCTCGTCTCTAATAATAGAGACAAGATAATAAAGGAAGGCAAAATATCGCACGGCGTTCGTATTTCGTATAATGAGAAACGTGGACGTTTATTCGTCACTCGACAACTACGTATACACGTTCTTACTTACCTACGTTCGTTAACGATTTTCACGAAATACGTATCTTGATCAATATTTTATCGTGGATCTTCCGCGACAGATTCGATTACGGGAGATTCTTTAATAAAAAAAAAAATAATAATAATAATAAAAACAAAACGATCATCGATCGTTCGATAAAAGAATCACCTAATCTCATTCGTTATTCTTCTCTCTCGCTGTTTTATCCAACATGTCCCAAAGTCGATCGGATCCTCCTTTGCGTTCTCCCAAGATGTCACGTTGTATCAAAAAGATTCTTTTCGTCCAATTCTTACGTATAATCGTTCGAAACTTCTTTGATCGATCAACGTATCGGAAAGATGATAGATAATGACACGATAATAACTTTGAATCTTATTTAATAAACCTAACAAATAAATGAAAATATCAAAATCGTTTTGCATTAAGCAAACGCTATGAATCGTCGTACGGCAACGTTATACCAAACAAGTACGTATTTCTTAGATAGGTGGCAGCACAAAAAACTTTATCCGACGCGTTGTTTTTCGCGCGTATTAATATTACTCTCGTGACTTTTCGTCCGCTAGAAGGAACTATCGCATCGACTTGATTTATATTTCGCTTTAATCTCATAATCGAGGAAGAACATATTTTCTCAATATTAATTTCAACCGGTGGCTCTCCGTTTCTACCGTATTTTCATCTATGGATTTAACAGGTAGCCTTATCAAATTTTTTATCGCGAGTAGACAATTTCTTTCTCTTTTTCTTTTTTCTTTTTCTTTTTTTTTTTGTACTACGACGAGCATACGTACATCCAAATCTTCCATATACACACATACGTATGTACATAATTAACATTTTAGGTTAACTTTTCTTCGATCTAACGTATCTCGAACGTAGATCCAATTAATTTATCTTCGTTCCGTTACGAATGGAATTCAATTGAGAGATTAGAATTTCGTTAGAAAAATAACGATTTCAGTTGTAAGTAATTGTTGTACGAATTTCCTTCAGCCGTTACATCAGCGACTACTTTAAGAGAATGCTATTTACTAGATCTCTTGGAGTCTCCAAACTTCTCGGTTTTAAACTTTAGAGAGAACGTAACAAATGTCTCTCTTTCCCTCTCTCTTTCTCCCTCTCCCTCTCTCCTTCCTTCTCTCTCTCTCTCTCTCTCTCTACTTTTCTTCTTTTTTTTCTTGCTGTTTGAAAGCATGAAACAAGATGGTGAAACTCGACGATCAAACTTCGATCAAAAGAGAAAAATAAAATATGAATGATACAAATGTAGAGACTGATATCGTTTAATCTCAGTAATTATTTATCTTCTTAAACTGAAGAAGTTTCGAAAAATTGCCAACTGTCCCCCCCCTCTTTCTCTTTATCTTTCCATTTACCTATCCCCACTTTTCTTCGAATTTTTCTCAATAAAAGCAGATAATGAATACGTTTAAATTACGACAAAAAGATTAAGTTAGAAGAGATTAGAAATTAGTTCGATTCATCCGTGCGCATCAAATTGGGAGAACGCATAGGCTTCTGACCGTAAATCGTAAAAACAATGAAGAAAGACAAACAAATCCGTTCTGTGCCATTAATTTTTTTCATATATACTTCTGTTTGTCTTTTTCTCTCTTTCTTTCTTTCATTCTTTCATTTACTCACTCACTCACTCATTCACTCACTCATTCATTCACTCGTTCGTTCGTTCGTTCGTTCGTTCGTTCGTTCATTCATTCATTCTTTTTCTTCTTCTTCCGACAAAGGTACTCTAATTTTGATTTGACACGAAGCGGGTCGGAGGTGCTGTTTAATCACACGATCGAAAGTCTTGTGTAACTTTGTCGACGTGCTGTCTGTTTGACAAGATAGCAAGAGTGATATTAAATGAACAATTTCTATCACGTGACCGAGATACACTACGAAACCGATTTTCGACAAGCTGAATTATTTTTTTGTCTTTCTTTCTTTCTTTCCTTTTTTCTATTTCTTTTTATTTTATTTTATTTATTTTTTTTTTTTTTATTTCTTTTCCATTATTTTAATCTTCGCTTCGACAAATTAAATCCACTCGATCGAGTTTCTGCGATTTTATTCTATTATTTCTTTTCTCTCTCTCTTTCTCTCTCTCCCTCTCTCTCTTACATTGTTGTTTCGAATACTATTACGTATTACTATATACTTAATTAGAAAGAACTTTGGTGTTTACGTAATTTTCGTCATTTCGATCGAATCGAAAATCGAATCGATTCGCGACATCGCAGAACTCGAAACCAGTGGTACCTAATACATTAGTCTCTGAATTGCATTCGGCATGCTAACGTTTTCCAATCTAATTCGTTTTGCATTTACCTTCGACGATTTTACTTTATCTTTTTCTTTCTTCTCGTTTTCTTTCTTTTTTCTATCTTTGCTATTTTTCTTCTTTTTTTTTTCTTTTTTTTATTTTTCGTTTCATTTCCTTTTCGAATTACTCAGGCACGGTCGAAGATTAGCTTCTTTTTTTCATCTTTTTTTCTTCTTTTTTCTTTCTTTTTCTTTTTTATTTTCCTCTTATCGTAGCTCAGATCATTACGATGTTTTCGCATAACTTTTCCAAACCGAACTGAATATTCTATATAACTCGCACGTGGTTCGTACGGATTTAGTTTTATGTTCTCGTAATAGTTTGCGCACGTGCCTCTTGCATGATTATTATTTTCCAGTTACAATAATATATTCGCGAGCTTTTGAGTGAATTCCTTCTAATGGGAGCTATCCCAATTAGAGACAAATATTTATTCAAGTTCCAAATATATGACGTTGGAATCATGAAAAGCTATCTTGATAGCTTAGACAAAAGATACGATTGCATGGTAAACATACGTATATACGTATACATATATACATATATATATGTGTGTATGTATGATATGTATATATACGTAATATATATATATATATATATATACATATATATATACATATACAGACATATATAGATGATGGAGCATGTTTGTTTTTTTCACTTCCGTTTTTGTATAATCTATGTCTCTCTCTCTTTCTCTCTGTCTCTCTCTCTCTCTCTCTCTCTCTCTCACTCTTTTCTCCTATCTACTAGGTCATTTCCTTCCTCTTAACTTTCTGAACACCCTTCTCCATTTTTCAAACCTCTATTATAGCTGATACGATATTACATTGTCTTTGAAAATTAGAAATTTTGTTATCGCCTTTAACGAGAAAAAGTAAAACAAAAAATAAATAAATAAAAGAATTTACAATAGTTCCAGAAAAAATCTTCTTTTGAAATTTACGAAAAAATATTGTCTACGCTCGCAACATTTCAACATGTTACATTTTCTTTGAAGAAAGAAAAGAAATAATCTCATTTGTTTCGCGATAAAAAAGAAAAAAAGTAGAAAAGAATTTTTTTTCTAATATCTCGAATTTGTTCGCTCTTTTTGTTCAACTTTTTTCCCCTCTCTCTCTCCCACTCTCTCTCTCTCTCTCTCTCTCTCTCTCGCTCTCGCTCTCTCGCTCTTATACTATTTCTTTTTTTCGTTTGTTGTTTCTTAAAAATAATAAGAATTTGTCGAGAAAATCGTATTAAAAACGTCCAATGTCGATTTACTGAAACGCTCTGCGTACTCCAGGTCGAAGCATCATCACGAAGAAAGGCGATGGCTCTCAGGTGAAGGAATCCACCGACAGCAGCACAACGATCGAGGATGACGATGTCAAAGGTAAGAGACTCGTTTCCTTCTTGGTGCTCTCCGTCAAAGCTATCCCGATAAAAAATATCGAGTAAATTATTCAACGAATACGTCTGTATGGTGTACAATATGTATATCATCTTTTTTTTTTGCTTTTTTTTTACAATTATTTGATGAAAGAGTGCTTCAAGAGTGCACGAAAAGGAAAAACTCACAAAATATACATACATAATTATATATTTTTTATTCGTGATTTTTCGAAGAAAAACATATCATCGTTGAATATTATCTATTTCATACATACATATATATGTATGTGTGTGTGTGTGTACGCGTGCGCGTTCGCGCGTGTATGTGTGTGTATGTGCGTGTGTATAAATGCGACGAATGAAAAATAATCGCTCGATCAAACATCCATTTTTTTTTTTTTTTTACTTAATCACTTTGAAGAAGATATTCCACGAATTTAAAGAGAAACACAATCTTAAAGATCTTACGACACCAACTGGATTTATCTAATGTAGATAAAAAAAAAAAAGAAAAAGATAAAAAGAAAAGAAAAGGAACGTACTGCGACACGTGCACGCACTTTGATTCGTTATTGAAACAGATCATGATCTTTGATTATCAAGTGCAAATCGATAACTCGATCTGTAGTTACAACGATTAACGAGTTGTCATTCGGAATTTTGTTTCATTTATTTTTCTTTTTTTTTTTATATATATTTTTCTTTTCTTCTTTTTTTTTGAAATTAAACAGAGAAATATCAATATCTTTCGAAGATTTATATTCGTCGAATGGCAACGCGTTAATGATATCTCCTTATTGTTTTCCCCGTCCCGATTCCTCGACTGTTACAAATTTTACTAATACAAATATATAGATCTCAGAGATTCGTTAAGCGTGTACCGATTTTCGAGAAAAATAAATTCTTTAATTTTCTCTTTCGAATTATGTTTATCTGATCAAGTAAAAAAAAAGAAAAGAAAGAAAAAAAAAAGAAAAAAAATTTCTTGAGGATTCGAAAGGATAGGCCAGTCGTCAATTTAATTACAAAGAGTCTTGTAATTATACAAATGAGAATCCATCGTGCATGCCGCTATCCCCGCCCCAACCCATTAATTTAAATAAAAAATGAATTACTTCTATCAACCTTGTACATATTCATATGTTAACACATTGCGGATGGATCACGAGAGTTCTCGTCTTTTTTGTTCCAAAGCTTGTGATCAATCGTGAGAATTTCCGTATTTGCATCGTTGTCGTTTAGAATGGGAGATTGTAACGAAAAATGCATTCGTTGAGGTTATTACTTTCATATAGATTTAAAAGCGATTAGTCTTTTGTTCTTAGTAATAAAATTAATTTGATTTTTACATCAATTGGATATCTTATAGCGTTCGATAACAGACATAATTTTTCACGACGATCCGTTTGAACTATTTTCTCATCGGTCGAACACATATCATAATCAAAATTTGGAAAAGAACAAAAGTATTTCATTTCAAAGGGTGACTTAAAAATTTATGTACAAGCTTCTTTTTATTCATTCCTTAGAAGCATAACTGGCCAATGGCTAAAGCTAGCAATAAAATTATCCGCAATGTGTTAAGGTAGATGATAGTTTTAGTACTCGTCGAAGTAATATTTCCTGTAAGATTTATTAAATCGAAAAAAAAAAGAGAGAGAAAAAAAAAGAAAAATGGTGGATTCGATGGCCTGTCCTCATTAACTGCTGCCTCTACTATACTCGAAAGCGACTGCTTAACGAATCTCTTCGTTGGTAATTGAGGGTTGCGAGAAACACGAATAAAAAATTCGTTCGTAATCCCGGTAATTGTATATGCGGATATATCAAGAACGTACACGTTTTCTTCCCCAAAAGTATTTTATCGTAGAGTAATCGATTTGTTTCCCTCCTCTTCCTTTCAACTCTTCCTTTTTACCTTTTCTAAAATTTCTCCTTGTAATCGACGAACACGTCATTATATACGTATATGTATATGTATATATACACATACATCTCTCTCTCTCTCTCTCTCTCTCACTCTCACTCTCTCTCTCTCTTTCTCTCTCTCTCTCTCTCTCTTTTACTCGCTCTATCTTATCTCCCATCTCCTTCCACATCTCTTCGTTCCTTCGAATACTTCATGACTCTCGATAATGTTCTTGAAAGCATCGTGCATTCTCAAACTTGCTCCTCTCGATCGCTCGCTACTATTGATCGTCGTGTTACACGCTCTTTGACACATTACATGTTGGAAAGTTGTTTTTGAATTCGTCAGCGCTGGTAGGCATTTTGTTGTGGCAGACACCCGCTTGACGGCAAGGTTTTACTTATAAATACTCGTTATTCTCGCGACAGATAGAGAAATTCGATCGAATTGAACAAAAAAAAGGGAACAAAAGAGAGCAAAGTAAAAAAAGAAAAGATAAATAGAAAAAGAGAATCCAAAAAAAATATATATATATACGGAAAGAAAAATAAATAACGTAAATCGATAAATAAATGAAGGTAGATTGTGTATAGTATTAATAGGCTCGTATCCGTGACTGACACGCACGTCTTATTATTTGTTGAAAAATTCAAATTGACAAGAATAACTAGACGACAATCTCCGTTCGATCAATTTCGCATTGTTGTTTATTCCATTTCTCTCGGCAAGTTTTCACAAGCACGCACGATCATCAACGTTCGTAGTATACTTTGGGTTTTTGGTTTTTAATATGTATATATATATATATATTTATATATATATATATATTTTTTTGTTTTTTCTTTTTATTTATTTTTTTAATCGAATTGACTCGTCTATTTATTTTTTGTCTCTATCTATCTTTCTCTCTTTCTCTCGTTATATATATATAAAGATATATATATATATAAACATATATATATATATATGTGTAAGTCTATAATATATATATATATATATATATTATACGTAGTAGTCGAAGGAAGAATTTTTGCGCGTATAATGATCTCACGATCGAGAATCCTTTGCGTGCATGCATCCTAGGCATTCCTTCATCCCGTACACAGTATGCCAGATGAATTTCATTTGCTTTTAAGCGCCAGGCACCGCATCATAACGCGTCTACACACTTCACTTACTCCATTTACTTGAGCTTCGACGAATTATCGAAGTCAACGAGGAGACGTAATAAATAACCTTTTTCAAGTTCCTTGATCTTATAAAAAAAAAAAAAGAAAGAGGCGCGAATTTTGATTTCCTGGATACATAGAGATCGTGAAAAAGATCGAAAGGGTAAGAGATTCGTTCAGAAATCGATAACGCGTGGAAGAAGGGAGGATAATTTAAATCTTCGGGGAATAGAATCCTCTTTTTTTGTCTATTAGTTTTCTCTGTCTGTCTTTCTTTCTTTCTTTCTTTCTTTCTTTCTTTCTTTCTTTCCTTCTCTATTTTTTGTTCTTTTTTTTTTTACATGGATACTAATCCTTTCTAAATACTTCAACAGACTGTCGTATTATGTCGTATATGTATTTACGACTATCTGGATTTTCTTGGGGAAAAGAATGATTTGAAAAATGGAAAAAAAATTAGATAATAGAAACAGGTTTATCGATCTTTCCCATTAGCATATATCGAATATGATAGCGATGTCTGGCTTGCACATATATATATATATATATATATATATATATATATATATATATACATATGTATATATTTCCGTGTGTTGTAAAATTCGTGGGAATTTTGCAGCACTGATACAGTGGATCGAGAATGCGAACCGTGAGTAAACATCGAAAGCACAGTAACTTTGCAAACGTCAAAATTTTGACGATGTTTTTAATTAGCGAATATTATTGCAAATGTTATATCACGCTGTAGTTAGTTAACGGCGCCGTTTCAGAGTCAGAGATATTTAAATAATATATTCGTCGAGCTCGCGTGTCCGAATATGTTTTGAAAAATAAAACATTTTTTTCTTTTTTCTTTTTTTCTTTTGTTGACTTTTTTTCTATGATAATTACAATGTACGATATAATGTTTGAATATCCGTTGAATAATTTTTTAATATAATCGATAGATCGACGGTTAATGGGGATCACAAAGTAGAATGAAAAATTTTCGATTCGAATAGTTCCAACGTGGTTTACATAGACGATCAAAATTTCATTACCGCTATGATAAAATCCAATTAGCACGTTCGTAATAAGTTTACCGTGTCTGCAATGGCGCCATCAAATTCTCGGATATTTCAAAAAAGAAAAAAAAAGGAAAAGAAAAGTAACAGGGTACGAGCCGCGAATAAAAATTTCACCTAAACTACCACTACCACTATCAGCTACAAATCGGAATTCCTTCGTCGAGTAGTAATATGCCCGTAGGTTTAGCAGCAATCTAGCGAGCATTAGCGATTATTAGATTTGATTCGATGAAAAATATTATATCAAACGAATATAGTTGCGACTTCGATCTCGAACGAAGATAAAGAAAATTTTCAAATGGAACAATTCACAATCCGCGGTAATAAAATAGAACAGCTTTCTGTTTTTGTTTTTCGTCTAAATTCTACGAGAAAAACTATTAAATGGATTGAGTCTTGTTAGCGACATTAGTTATATATCTAATATAATAGTAGCTTTTTCATGTTTGCTTTCGCGTATGCGTGCCTCGTAGACAGAATTTAGACGCGGAATACGTGTAAACGTTCGAATTAGAATACGAATAGTACGATGAATATGATTCGTCGTAGTTTAAGAGAGAAAAAAAAACGGATGATCCGTATCGATTAATAGCGACCTTAATCTTGTTTCTATTAAACGGTGAATGCGATATATCTGTTAGTTTCGTCGTTGCCGATGTTAGATTCGACGATTAGACGTATGTAGGTATGTACGTAGGTATGTATATAGCGTTAGATGTTCGCCGATAGAGCCACGATATGGCGAACGCATCCCATATCTTTCTTTTTTTCCCCCATATCTCTTATGTGCACTCGATATAATCGATCTCTTGTTTCCAAATTGTTTATTATACTTCCTACGTGTGTTCTTTTTTGTCTTTTTTCTTTTTTCTTTCTTCTTTTTCTTTTTCTTCCTTACAAATTAGTCGCAACAATCTTGTTCGTTGCACATTACTTACCCGTTGCACCGAGTAATAGCGTCGATCCCTACTTTTCACGCTCTTCAAATAATATTCAAATGATAAAACAGAAAGTAGGAAAGACGTTGCTCGTGCTTTGAAACGAACGAAAGCACTCTTTTCCTAGCATCGATTTATACGACAGCATACACGAGCCCTCTTTGTCTTTTCTCTCTCTCTCTCTCTCTCTCTCTCTCTCTCTCTCTCTTTCTCTCTTTCTTTGATCACAAATTTCAACGCGATGCAAAGTCTACACCGTCTCGCGACGTCCCTCCAAAAAATATGCACGCGTGCATTAATTCTGCCTATCCTCCTATCGCATATTCGATCGTCAAATTCGGTGTTATGGATTTATGAATACCTGCCACCAAATTCCCTACACGGAATGATCGACCCAAAAAAATCGTACATCCTTTCGACTGCTTTCTTTTGATCTCTTTGATCTCTCGTTTCTATTTTCTTTTCTCTTTTTTTTTTTTTTGTTTTTTAATGTTCCTTTTAATCGTTACTCTCTCACATTTCTCTCGAACTGTTCCGCTTTGTCGTCCGTCAACCAGTGTACGCTAATTATGACGATGGATCGTAGCAATGCATGCGCTTTGTACCGATTTGCACGTCCATTTAAAACGTCCATATGTCCAAAGGAGATGCCTTGTGCTCTGGTTATTACCTCTTGCCAATGGGTCGTATACTATGTACTCTACATATTGCATTTAAGTGTTACAAATGCTACCTACTGCAAATATATATATATATATATATACACACTCACACAGACACAAAGACAGACATATATAAACATATGTGTGTATGTGTGTGTATGTGTTTATATATATATGTACATATATATCTGTGTATATGTATACATATGTGTGTGTATATATGTACATGTATGTATATATATATATATATATACGTTGTTGATACAATATTAAATGACCATTCAAAAATTTGCATCGACCTTAGCGAGAACGTTTTCTTCGTCGTTCCTTTTGTTATTATTGCAAACAGTCGTCGTCAGTGTGTATGTATGTATGTATGTACGTATGTATATATATGTATGTATTTATATATGTAGATATGTGTGCACGTTTGGTACCGATTGGAAGTTGAAAGTTATTACTTTGACTTGTTATAAATAAGGAACGAATCTTATATACGAATTAGTTAAACGCGAACTTCATAAAATTGATATTATTATTTAAGAAGCAAAATAACGAAAAAAAAAAAAAACAAGAAAAACAAAATGATCAAGTTCATTCGTTCTTTATTAATTTACGTGGTTTCGAAATCTATCTCTTCTTCTTATTACCGAGAATCATGTAATTACCGACATCAGGAATGGAAAGTCTTGCACGTTTTTTCTTCTTCTTCTTTTTCCCCTTCTTTTCTTCTTTTTTTTAATCACCACCTGCTCGAGTCATGATCTATTCATGACGCATCGAGAGATCCGCACGATCGCTAAAAGTGCGCTGCACCATTCCGGCACTTTCCCATGGGTTTTTCTTTCTTTTATATATATATATATACATATATATATATATAAGTATATGTATATATATATACGTAATAAGTCTCAAATCGACTCTTCCAATTGGTCCATCGAATGACAAATCCCCTTTGATATATAACGCCTAAACCGTGATCGTAACGCACGTGTCCCCATTCGCATCAGTCCTACTTTCCGAAAATAAAAAAAATATTCAGAAATGTTGAGACTTAAAAAAAAAAACGATAAAATAACTAGAAGAGACAAGTAAAAGATATAGAAAGAAAAAAAAAGCAGCGGCGTATTACGTTCGCCGGTATCGTATATATACGAACACTCGCATAGATTTTCAATGCATTTTTGTCTACATACAAAAAAGAGATAAGAAAAGCTATTGCACTGAATACAAAAGGTCTTGTCGCTCGCCGTTTGTTTGTTATCAGTGTCGCTAAAAAGCTTGACGATCGATTGGTCTCTCTGAGAAAGGCTAAAGAAAAATAAACGATAAAATGTCATGATTTTTATAATTCTTTTCCATTCGTGTATATTTTTTTCAGAGAGATCAACATCGACTCTCGTCTAAAAATTGATAATGCTAGAACGAGAATTAATTCTCAAACGAATGAAAAATAAAATATATGCAGGACATGGCTGATATATGTATATAAGTATAGAAAAGACATGTATGTATGGATACGTATGTGTATATATATATATATTTATTTATATATATATATACATATATATGTATCTATATATAGTCCAGTTAAATAAGGAAAGAAAAAAAAGAAAAAAAGAGAAACATGCGTTATGTAATTGATATCTTTATCACATATTCGTATAGGTGATGTATGTGTGTATGTTGTACAGAGGATAAGAAGGGCGGCGTCGACCGGAGCAGCACGGTCATTGCCAAAGAACCCGAAGGTAAAATAATTCAAAAAAATAAGAAAGATCGAGAAACGTGATCAACGTTTCGACGTCCTTCTTTTGTGTATACATATTGTGTAATTATATATTATTATGTATTATATAAGCCCGTAATACATTTTTATTTTTTTTTTTTTTATTTATTCATTCTCTTTTTTTTTTCATACGGGACGCTCAATTCGCATCCATTCATCTAATTTCTATTTTAATGACAATTTCATTTTCTATAAATTAACTAATCCTACATCATTAGACGCGCATCCAAATGAATAATATATGTATACATACATATATAATATAATGTAACACACGTGCGTGCCTTCCCCGAGTGATCGTCGCGAACACGTGTATACCTCGTTTATGAATTTTTTTGTTTTCGGCACGTTGGCACACTAGCGAGTGATCGCACCATTGCACATTTATATTTCATAGTGATAATATATGTATATATGTTGGGTTAAAAAAAAAAAGAGAAAAAAAATGAAAGAAAGAAATAATTAAAAAAAAACAAACAAACGCGGAACGGGAGTGTTTCAGCGTGCCATCGAAATCATTTTTTCAAACGTTTCGTATTTCGATATCATCTCTCTCTCTCTCTCTCTGTCTCTCTCTCTCTCTCTCTATTTGTCTGTCTCTCTCTCTCTCTCTCTCTCTCTCTTTTTGTCTCTCTCGTCTCGTTGGGAAAGGGAAAGAAGTAATCGAAAAAAAAGTTGTTCCTTTCGAAGGGATGCCGAGGGTTGATATCGAAAAAATGTTGTCCGTTTTGGAGACGAACGTTTATTTTTTTCTTCTATTTTTTTCGCCTATATTTTTTCTATATACATACGTACATACATACATACATACATATATATATATGTATATATATATGTGTGTGTGCATATGTATAGATATATAGAAAAATTTTGCGTCGAGCTTCCAAATCGAGCTTTTGTTGCACCCTGTTTGTTCCAGCTTATCCGCTAAATCGTGCGGTGGATCGACCGTCTTTCCAGACTCCTCTCTCTGTATCTATCTATCTTTCTCTCTCTTTCTCTCTCTCTCTCTCTCTATTTTTTTTCTTCTATCTCTATCTCTTATACGCTCCTTTCAAAAAACGGACTAATCGTTTATGCTCGCTCGACCGATGGTCCCTCTAAACGTATCCGCGATTAATTTTTTACTTAAAACATTCGAATCTTTTGCACGAGCAACTTAATGTGTCGTGTGTCCCTTCGTCCGAACTAACAAAGACTCGAATCTTAACGGGTTCTAACGAAGAAGAAGGAGGACTCTAATTTCTTTTTTTCTTACAATTAAAGAGAAAAAAGAAAAAGAGAAAACGAACGAATAAAATTGAATATCGGAAAATGGTTCGAGGAATTGCGTCTGATTTAGAAAAAGAATGTTTTTTTTTTCTTCTTCATTTTTTTTTTTTATCTTGTCTGAGAAATCCGTAACGCATTTGTAGAATGTCACGCTCGTTCGAAGCAAGTGTCTTCGAACTTAAGGCGCCAATGCGCCGGGTCCGTAACACGTAGACGGACAGACCTGTCTGTCCTCTTGGCATTACATCTTGAAAATAGAACCGGAGCAGTCCGCGTAGTTCGTTGGATAGAGCAACTCGCGTTCTACTCGGTACTTATGCGTTTGAAAAGTACGTATAAATCGGTATTAAATCGTTAAACCTCGCGTACCGTTCCTTAATCAATCACGAATCGTTTTGTAGTCGTTCTCTCGGATCTATCTCGAATACAAATTCTCGAGATGTTGCTTCGAGGATAATCGAAAATGTCGACGATAGTTGGCACGGCGAGCTCGTCGAAACAGGGCAACAATCACGGTGGGTCCTTTTCTCGCTCGATCCAATCCAGATATCGAGGAAGCATCGATTTTTGATTCCGATCGATCGAAATCTCGACAAACGAACAAATCCCTTGCGTCCTCTCTCTCTCGACGTCGACGTCCTTCTCCTTTCGAGGAAAACGTCTTCGGCTTGTTTGCTTCGACTGACGTTTCAATTTGTAGAAAGGTTCCTTAATCCTAAAGTCATTGTACGATGGCTAGAAACTTTATTTATTCGCGTTGACCGCCGAGACTACGTTTATCTTCAAAGACTCGTGAGGGGAAGAGAGAAAGAGAGAGAGGGGGGGGGGAGAGGGAGGGAGAGGGAGAGAGAGATAGTCAGTGTCAACCATAATCGAATTGGAAAGTATTTGATCGGACGCAAGGACGATTTTCGAGGAAGAAAATCAGCGAGCGAGAACATCCGACCGATTAGATCTCTTCCCCGAGTGTACTTTGAGAAACTCGTTTCGAACCGAGCGAACGACTCGCGGTATAGGTAGTACATACTCGATTTACGATCTATTTCAAGAACGCTTTTTGTCTATTTCTCTGCGTACAAGGTCGTAAGCGAGAGAGAATCTAGATCGCGTCCAGCCGATCTTTAGTGGTTTTGGCACACAGTACCGTTCTAAACTGGCACGAACGAATTCTAATAGTAAAATATTATTTGATCTTACGCACGTCGAATCGAAAGCCTCGTCTTCTCCTTCGAAACACAAGCTATTTTCGTTTGACGTCCGAAATGGACAAAGGAAAGTCGACGTCTAACGGAAAAGGAATAATCCAGTGATCAAACTAACGTTCTCGATTGAAATGCTTTAAAATCTATCCTCTCCCATTGTCAGCGATCGAAACGCGCCTTATGAGACGCGCCTGATCGACCCGAGTTAACTCCGTCCGAGTCGTTGTTTCCCTGCTTTGGCACGTTCTTCTTCGAATACGTCCTCAAATTCTAGAACGATATATTTCTGGTCTCTTCCAACGAAGGATCGAGTTCCGGCGGTGGTGTAACGCCGAGCAATCCAGGAGGCGCACTTTTCTCCTTGGTAGATAGCACTACGTGCGGTCTCCTCAACAAGCAACCTACTACCAGTCAGGGCCAAGCGCAGGCACAAATTCTAAATCAGAGCCAAGTTGGTTCGAGTCAAGTGACTGGTCAAGCGACGAGTCAGCCGACGGGTCAGGCTCAAGTACAGGCCACGGCCAGTCCTCTCGGATTAGCCGCTGTACTCCTTCAGGGAGCGCAAGGTAAATGCGTGTGACGTCGAGTGTGTTGTGCTATCCACGTGGCTAGAAATATCTTTCCGGGGTATCGAACGAAAATGTCATTTTTCCTCTGTGAAATTTCTCCTTTGTCTCCGGTTAAACGGAAGACTCGCGACAATGCGATAAGAAAATGCGTCGGAGAGAGAGGAACCGACTTTATCCCTCTATTGTGCGAACGGATCAAAGACCTACTTTAGGACAGCCTCCTTTCATATCGCACGATAATAGAGTTTTACTATAATTTACCTTTGAAAATTAGTCCTAGCGACGTAGCTTTTAAGTTGTGTTCATTAGACCCTAAGCGTTAGGATAGTTTCGTATTTTACGAGCGCGTTAGAAGGAAAACCTCGATAACGTCGGCGAACGAAGAGGTTTGTTCCCGATGTTTTAGAGATATACCCGAGTACGTACGTTCCACGTCGTGGCGTAACGTTTCAGAATTATTGTAGGATAAAAGATGACGAACGTCGCTTGCGAAATGGCGACGATGAATATGTCGCATTAGGCTACGCCACGGCTCGCTCCTCCTCACGTTTATGGACGTCGTAGAGAATTCATGGTAAGAAGATGGTTTCGTGTCTGACCTTTTTAAAGCACATCCCTTTTAGAATCGAAGCATGACTTGGTTTTTCACGTTGTTCGAATCATCGCCCTTAGATCGAATCTAGCGACGAGTTTGTTTTTTCCTTTTCTTTTGTTTATTTCTTTATTTTCGTTTCTCTTTTTTTTCTTCTTCTTCTTCTTTTTCTTTTCCTTCGTCGTTACTTCTCTCATCCGAAATACGACTCGACTCAATTTCGAGCGACGGACCAAAGAAAGTAAGTAGACATTGGACCTTACGTTATTCCACTAATTTCTAATTATGTCCATGCGCGCACGCATCGTTCGTTTTCATCGTCGAGTCCAAGCTTCGAAGCGCACAAACAAGTTTCTACGCACCGTAGTGTCTACGTAGATGGTACCCGTCCTTTGTCGCGAACCACTCGAGCACACTCACCTTATCACGACGTACCCCATACTCGCAAACTCGCAAACTCTCGATCCTCGGTACTGTCCGCTTTCGTGCACTGTCTGGTATATATGGTAATTAATCGTAAGAATGATACACTTGGCATCCTTGATTCGTCGACATACGTAATCGTACTTTCCTTTTTGTTAACACTTTTACCAACGTATGTGTATCGTATCGTTCGACGTATTTCTCCGATAAATTTCTAATACATCCATTCCTCTCTTCGTTTTGTTCGAACGCGCGAGAAGTACGGAAGGACTGGAGCAGAGAGAAAAGAAAGGAAAAAAGAAAAGAACGTGACGTAGCGTCGTCCGTTGATCCATTTCGTTCTCTCTTACTCGCATTCGCATACGACACCCCTCCTTTTTATTTCTCTTCTCCTTATTCGTCTACATTTCTTGGATTTTCGCTTTTGTACGATGGCTGAAACTAGCTCGTATTTTCTTTTGTTTTTTGGTTGGATTGGTTGCATGACTAGCTGGCAGCACAGGAAGCGTGGGCAGCGGTTCGAGCAGTTCGAGCGGCAACAGCCAGAACAGTCAAACCGGGGCGTCGCCCTCCTCAACGGCCACGGTTTACCTCAGCAACGCCAACAACGCGCCGACGGGGGTGCCGTCGCGACGCCATGACTCCTCGGCCACCGGTCTGTAGTATGAAACGACCTCTTTATCGACCTCTCCCTCCTCCCACCCTTCCGACCTTCCCTTTCGAAAATCCTACGGATACGCCCAGCTTCTCGCGAATACGAAGTAATGTTATTTTCGAAAGCTATCGTTCGCATAGAATTCGGGACGCCGTTCGTTTTTCTAAAAAAAAATCTTTCTAGAACTCGTAGCAACTTTTTCGACGGATCTATATTCGCGAAAAGAAATCAGAAAAAAAGAAACCGAAAAAGAAAAGATCCTCTCGCCTTCCTCTTAACCCGAAGCTACCCTTGACGTATCTCGGTCCTTCCGGTCCTACATGGCACCCTTCGATAATACGTGAGTCTCTATATTTTTTCTCTGCATGCTCTCGCTCTCTCTCTCTCTCTCTCTCTCTGTGTGTGTGTGTCGTGTGTTACGTGTCCCGAAACCTGTGCCATCTTGACGAACACATCAGAACGAGACGTTCGCCGAGCGGCCGTCGGTGGTGGTGGTCCAGCGCAGAACGCGCATCGTCCCATTACGAATTGCGACGGCGAGCGCGACGACGGTAAGAAGAAAATCATCGAGGAGAGTCCTAAAATTCTTCAAGATAAAAAAAAAGCCAGTGGAAAACAGGAGAAGCCGTGCTTTAGGCGGTGTAACTTGTTGTGATCGAATCGAGACACGATGTTTTCTCGTTTCTTTTATTTTCGCTTCACTTTTCCTTTCTGTTTTTCTTTCTTTTTTTTTCCTTTTTTTCTTCTTCTTCTTCTTGGCTAAATCGCGGTCTTAATACGACGATCAGACCGACCGTTTGAGGGATAACCGACTCGTTCATACGTACACTGATCCGTACAAACTCGTACATCAGATGCACAAAAAGTACCTTATCGAAATGTCGCAAAAAAGTTCTTTACGTCAATTCTTCTTTTCTCTCTCTAAAAAGGAAAAACGAGAAAGCCTTAGAAAAAAAAGAAATAAAGAAAAGAAAAAGCAGAAACGTTCAAAGTATAAAATCCAATTCGTCTCGCACGAATATTGCCGACGTTGTCCTCGAAAGAATTACTTTCGTCGCCATTTCGTGTGACGATGACAAACACGCAGTGTGCGTGCAGCACGCATACTACCGGGGTACGAGTACGGAGACGGTGCGTCAAATTTCTATATCCATACATGTACTATACGTACATATATTCGTATGTGTGTATATACATAGTTACTTCTTTTTCGAAATATCACTATTCTAATAATAAGCGCGTAGAACACGTAGAAGGTTGACCATAGCTTGACGAGTGAACGTCCCATAGAAATTTTATTTACGGAGCTTTCCACGTCGAAGGCTACGCGTATATACATGTACATGTGTCCTCTGTGTAGATATGCAAAGAAACGTCTTTAATAAATACATATATTATTTACGAAAATCAAAGCAAAAGAATGATGAAACAACGAATGCTTCCCTTTGTAAATAGTAGTGTTCGCGCGATTACGCTCGCTAGTCACAGCTCTATTTAGTAGAAAGTAAACTGTGCTACGTCTTGTTTACGTTCGGATAATTTAATATATTCCAATAGTGAGATAAACGACAAATCGAAATACTTCTCGTCGAAAAGTTTTTTTTCCAAGTACATATACAATACGTACCATCGATTTCTCATTTCCACCTCGACGCGAGGACGATCAGGACCAAAATGATTTCTCGAACGGTGGGCTGCTCCGTCATAGATCGTGAAGCCAATCAAAACGAAGAGGAAAGAGAGAGGGAAAGATGGGGTGAGAGAGGAGGGGGGGGGAGGGAGAAGAGAGTTTACGTTGGGGCGGGGCGGGAGGAGGGGGAATGGAACGAAGAAACGAAAACGAAGAGGAACGAAACAGGATGGAGAGAAAGGAGACGGTTGATCCTCTAAACGATTATCGCTCTCGCGAGGATTAAGTTCGGCGATGTGTTAAGATAAAATATAGAATAGAAGTATCATGGAAAAATTATAGCTGCGTATAATACGTAGCTATTACGTACGTACGTGAGTAAGTACGCAACCACGTAGGAATCTAGATAAACGATAAGATTAGTTGTTTGCGTCGTCGCACAATTTAATCCTCTTCGGCGCCTACGCAACAGCTTTTTTTTTTTTATGCCTTAAGAATCTCCATGCCGGATTTAATTACGAACGAGGTGTATAATATATTGCTTGTAGACATAAGAATCGTGTGTCCTATCAAGACCTGCAGCCAGCTTTCGACGAACTCCCAGTGCTCAGGTAAAGTCTGTAATTCCGTCGTAAGTTCGTTCAGCCTACAAAAAAACATTCTCTCACGCAGGAATAAGGGAAAAAAAGAAAATATGATTGAGATTGAAAAATGGTGGGAACGTGCACGCCGTATCGTAGATATTATTTCTGTTTTGTTTCGATAAAAACATGCGATTGATTTTTCGATCTTATCTCTCGGTGTACGTTCTCTCCCTTTCTTTTTTTTTTTTTTTTTTACTTTCTCCGTTTTGTTGTTGTTGTTTCGAAAGCGTATTTATCTTGCAAATATGGAAGGCCAAACATGGTCGAGGTTATGGCAAACGAACTTACGGGACGCATAAGCGTTGTACATAGTATATTATAGAAGACATAGTTGTATTGACAAAAAATTACATTTATTGGAAATTTCTACTCGTAGAAGCGACAAAGTCGAAATTTTCACATCGATGACGATCGGTCAGAAGGAATAGATAATTTAGATCGACGATTATCGTCGTACTTATGCGCCGTTCGTGCGTACGCGATAACCTCCTCGCTGTGCACGTCGACTCATAATGCTGCATCAATGCCCGATCGGATCGTCGATATGTCGCTCATAATTTCGTATGTACATAAACGTACCGAGAACGGACGTTTTCTTACAAATAAAAGAGTATCGATCATCGTATAAAGACTTTCGACGTTCGAATTACGCCTACGGGTCGTTTGTTACAATCAAAAAAAAAAAAAAAATACCGAAAGAAAAAGAAAAACAAACAAACGTTCGTTCTCGGTAACGTTCATCAAAGTATTCATTAGAATTTTGGATAGACTGTTCTTACGACTACCTCGAGTCCGAGCAAAAACAGTTCGGGACCCAAGTTGTCGTAGACGAATAAAAAAAAAGGAATAAAAAAATTATGCGTGTGTGTGTGCAAAGAAAGAAAACAAGGAAAAGAAAATATTGAAACGATAAAGGTTGCTCGGAATCGGGCACAACAATCAGTTCTTATTCGAGAGAAAATGCTGGTACGTAGTATAGCGTAAAACAGTTACGTAATTTACAGCAGAACAGTAGTAGACGCAGTAGAGAGCTACAAATAGGCTGGTAGTGGTGGTCGTGGCAGTAAAGAAAAAAGATCCCTTCGTCGTTCGATTGTCGAAACAAGTCAGACGCCGCAATGTATGAACGTTTTCGAAATTTTGCGTACTTGTGATCACCCCACTTATCTCGCGTTGTATATATATATATATGTATATTTGTAAATATGTAAAAAAAAAAGAAAAAAGAAAGGAGAAAGAACCTAATAAGAAAATCCTGATCGTTTGACGAGGAATCAGATCAATTAGGAAACGAAAATATCTTTATTTTGTCAGATGTTGTATAAAATCCATAAAAAGGTCATTTCCTTTTCATGCATGCGAACGTATCCTTTAGACGATAACGAGTCGTAAAAAGCGCGGATTTCTTTCTAGAAGTAATGGCCAATAACTAATTATACTTACAGAGCAAATTTTTTTGAACATCCTGAAGAACGGGGTGAATGGGGGAAGGGGATGATTAGGAAACATGGGATAGCAGAAAAGAGAATGACACGAAACTTTGTACTCGCACGAAAAAGTTTTTGTCGATCGTTCAACGTTCCGTTCGTACATTTGTACAAATACACAGAACATAACTGCATCACGGTAAAATGTTCATTTCAGCTTGGCGTTTTTATTCGGAACAAAAGGAATCTGTCGTTCGAGGTTGAAGCAAAAAAAGAAAAAAAGAAATTGAATAAATAAGTGAATAAATGAGTAGAAGAAAAAATAAAAATGTGATCGAGGAATCAGAACCACGACGATTATTAATATAAAGCAGAAAAGAGTTAGTTGCAAACGTAGAAAGGCGCACAAGCCACAGACGTAGGATGTAGACGTTGATAAAGATTCTTGCATGTTAACTGTTGTAACGTAAAAATGTGTCGGTAATAATTTGCCCAGATCGGGATTCCCATTTATCAAATCGTGTTCTCAATCTCATATATGTTATTCGTTAACGATTCCAGCACGTCGTCAAGAGATCATCAAAATGACGGAGCAATTGATCGAGAGTATCAGTACCGGTGACTTCGAGGGTTACACGTGAGTAACTCGATTCGAACTTGGTTATAAAGTTTTAAAAGAATACCATCGACGAATTAAAATTCACTTTCGATGTTTCAGGAAAATCTGTGATCCACACTTGACCGCATTTGAGCCAGAGGCTCTAGGTAATTTAGTCGAGGGAATGGATTTCCACAAATTTTACTTTGATAATGGTAATTACGACTGATTTGCGTATCGCTTCCATTCGCCACAGCCTCCCAAACCATACTCCGATTTTCCTGTCGGTTCGTTGCCGACGTGTTACCGGCTGCGAGAGCACCTATTATTCTAATTACGTTGGAACTTTACTTTCCATTCCCGAGAAGGGGTAGGGGGACCTTTCGTTTTTGCCTTTATAGTGCACGTTTTACGCAGCCAGAGCACGATCGGAGGATGTACGCTCGTTTCAGCCGCGAGAAAAAATGCAAATTCGATGTAAATTTTTTTTGTTTTTTTTTTTCTCTTTTTTCTTCTTTTTTTTTACACTTGGGACCACCGTCGCAAAGTCGATGCCACGTATGCATGTATGTATGTACCTCTATGTATATCTATCTGAAAATCCAACGTTCATTACGTACCCTCAACGCGGCTTGTTATTGCACTTTATCTTCTTTAATTATGCATGACGAATACGCTTATCTCGGTACATACCTATATATTTTTTCATTACGATCAATTTCGTAAGTGAATTGAAATATAACAAGTAGAATATTCCTGTTAAACATATCGACCGAACTCGACGTATTCGTACTGCTTAGATCTGCAAAACTTCGTCTTTGAAAAAAAAAAAAAAAGAAAGAGAGAAGCTTGCACGTCGGATATATATCTTTTTCTCTTCTTATCTCTCCTACTAATACCTTTCCCTTTGTTAGTTTTTATGTTGGAAAATGCGTTGATTATAAACCCTTGATTTCGATCGATCGCATGCGAATAACCAAAAATTCATTTTTAACAACAACGAAGCGGTCCTCGGGAAGAACTGCAAGGCCGTCAACACGACGATCCTGAATCCACACGTGCACTTGCTCGGTGAGGATGCTGCGTGTATCGCTTACGTCAGGCTCACACAGTATATGGACAAGTAAGTGATTACCAATTCGAACGTTTAAACCCTGTCTTAGATAATACGACGATATCTGTCGATATTATATTTGCACGCAATTCCTACAACAGATACGTTGAACAATCACTTTTATTAATGATACGTATGAATGATTGGTCCTAGGCAAGGGGTAGCACACACTCACCAAAGCGAAGAGAGCCGCGTCTGGCACAAGAGGGATAACAAGTGGCAGAACGTGCATTTTCATCGGAGCGCGGTGACGGGGCCAACGTCGTTCTCCTTCAGTCACAAATAAACCGTCTGAATATTATATTAGCATCAAGCCGGGATGCTGTTGTTCGTCGCTCCGCAACATACCAACAACGCAACGTTGCATCATCCGGATTAGAAAGAAGCACGAGAGAAGAAAAGAGACATATATATATATGTATATGCACAAACTATATACATATATATAAATATATTTAAGAAGATAGAGGGATAGAAAGAGAGAGAATGGAAGGGAGGTGGAGAGAGAGAGAGAGAGAGAGAGAAAGGGGAGGGAGGTGGAGAGAGAGAGAGAGAGAGAGAGAGAATATCGAGCGAACGCAAAGAGCGTTCATGAGCGGCCAGAGACACGGACATAGCGCGATGATGGAATGGTTTCAAAAAGAAAAAAAAAGAGAGGAAATGCAGAGAGAAAGAAATCAGCAGGATATAATTCGCGAGAAGTTAATTAGTACTAAGCGCGACAAAAAAAAAATGAGTAAATAAAAACAAACATATAAGGAAATGTCTAATTTATTGTAAGGAATTCCGCGTGCATTGCGTCACGTGCCTCAGTCTCAAGAAAACGAACGGAAGAAGACATATAGTAGTCGCCGAAGGTCTCGTCGGATAATAACGGAAGCATCCGATAATCTTATATAGGGAAAATTCCTCATCGTATGTTAAAGAATAACAACAAGATCCCTACATATCTATTGTCTTCCTTCGCACTTTCCTCCTAACGAATTTTCTTCACCTCGAAATGGACGGACAAGGAAGTTGGTTCGATTTTATCGTTGAAAAAATTCCAGAGTCTAGCAAAGAGGTGATTTCTTTGGAATGTCAGCTATAAGTCAGACATTCCTCGATGCAATCAATGAGAATCTAATAATGTAATCTGGAAATATAATATAAGGAATAAAAAAAAAAAAAAAGAAAAGAAAAGAAAAGAGAGGAAAAAATGAATTAAAAAAAAGAAAAAAGAAACGGACATGACGGAGTCGATGTTGCGTGCGAAATAAGTTATATTAAAAAAAAAGAAGAAGAAGAAGAAAGAAAGAAAAAGAAAAAAAAACAGAAGGAAAGAAAGGACAGACGAAGCAGAGACCTTTTGCGGCCGCGGAATTCGCCGCCGTCTACGGCAAACCCTTTTGTTTAGCCATTGTTAGCCATTGTACAGAGCATTTCTTCCATGTCCAAGCTTTTACTTCTTCTTTTCCTTCGTCTCTTATAGAACGAACGCGTGCCTCCGTATTCCGACGCCTTGCAGATCGATCTTTCAAAAAATATGCTGTCTATCTTCGCCGAACGCCGAAACGATCGTTCTTACAAACCATTTTCGAAATATCACGGTGATACGAGTTCTTCTTCGTGAAGATCAAATTACAGTCCGATTACATTCGATAAATCTGATACGAAAACGCGAATCGTCTTCCTTAGAATCACTCGTTGAAAGCGTTGAAAATGCGAAGATATAAATTATTTTTTAAAAGGAAATTCATCTGCATCGCTTACGCAACTCGTATTCTCTCGAGGGGCACGCGTACAATCAAATATAAAAGTTTCAATCTTATCGACGCGAGAAAGCATTTGGCGATTGACGTTAAGTGAAACAGAAAAAAAAAGAAAAAAAAACAAGAAGAAGAAGAAACAAAGAAAAAAAAAAACGAGAAAACTTGATAACTTTGCCAAATTCATATATCTCATCTAGACTTCTCGTCATTTGATTATTTTCATTTGTCGATTGCTTTCTCGATTCGCGAATGCACGCAGATGAAATGAAATGAAACGAAACGAAACGAAACGAAACGAAATGAAATGAAATGAAACGAAATGGACCGAAACGAATGACGAAACGAAATGAAATGAAATGAAAGAGGAAAGGAAAAAAACAAAAGATAAGACGAAGGAAGGCAAATATATATTTGCATTCTTATCGGAGTTAAGTAATCACGAAGAGATATCAGATAAATAGAAAGAAAAGAAAAGAACATGTAATTATGATCGATTCACGCTCACTGTCGTGTGTCTCTCTCTTCGCATATTATTAGTGTTAAATATATGGGCAATGGGCATATTCGAAACGGACTTAAAGTCTGACGAAACGGACAAAAGTCGCAGCGCGACGAGCGAGTTTAATCGAAGAGGAAAAAAAAAAAGAAGAAACAAAAAGAGAAAAAAGAAGAAAAAACAACAAATAAGAAGGAGAGGAAATGAAACGAAGTTAAATCGATTGCGATTAAAGAAGAAAAAAAAAACCTTTTTGTCCAATTAAATCATTAATATGATGAATCTTTCTACACATTCGTACATCCTCTTAAAAACACGTATATAATATATACATATGTGTGCATATATAGGAAGAAAGTAAATCAATATATGTGTGCACATATATTGTATACTATATATTATATATATATATATTATATTCAACTTATGCGTATAGCAGAGAATTTCCATCTACGAAAACTAGGAGGAACATTTTTTTGTCATCTTGTTATACACACATACACGCGCGCGCACGTACATAATTATGCGGATTTTCGATGTGCGCAAAGAATATACATATATGTACGTGTGTATGTATGCATGTATATATGCAGAGTGTTTCGGTACGAACTAGCGGATGATTGGAGTCAACGTTTTAAGACTTAAAAAGAAAGAAAAAAGGGGGGAAAAAAGGATTTAAAAAAAAGAGAGAAAAAGAAAGAAAAAAATGGTTGGTTACAGTAAACTAGCATCGACTATTAACTAAAGTTCCAATTTTTGTGAAACTTATTATAAATTCGTGTTACGAAAAGATGCGAACTACTTTTTGCCCTCTCTCTCGTTATTCCGTAATTACACGCAGAAGAATGAGAAGCCATTTTTATATAATACGTATTCGTTCTACGAGATTGCCTCCGATCATCGGTTCGAGTTTATAACGATGAATAAATATATGTTGTAAGAGACATACATATATGAATGCATGCGCGCGTGTATTCGAATGTGAGCGTGTACGTACGCAGCGTGTCATTGAAAGCGCGTGAAAAGAGACACGGAGCATATCTCGCCGATTAAGATAATCGTTATGGCATCATTATCTTCTTTTCGTTACTCGCTTTCTTTTTCTATTTTCTCTTTTTCTTGATGGTTGGCTGGGGAGGTGGGAATTTTTTCTTTTTTCTCTTTTTCTTTCCTACATGCAAGTAACTCTTTCCGATTAACTTACTTCATCGATTTCAAAAAATATGAAAAGAATAAGATAGCAAGTCGAAAGATAGCGTTACTAGATTTCATTTGACAAGCTAATCTCATAGGGACTCGATTTATGTCTGCTTCGAAGAAGATCTGATCTATTGGAAAGGATTACGTGCGTATGCGCACGCGCTCAGGCGCGCATTCACGTACGGTGGCACGCGCGCGCACGTACCTATGCGTATGTACCTGTATTGATACAGATGCAGATACGATTTAATATATTACAGATACTATATATAAATATATATATATATATACATATACATATTTATATATACATATATATATATATAAATATAAGTATAAATATAAATATAAACACTAAATTAAATTAATTAAATTAAATTAAATTAAATTAAATTATAATTATAATTATAAGGGATAGTTATTTCTACTATTCTAATTCGTCGCTTCTACGTGTGATTGTTGTATAAAACGATTTATTGTTTTATTATTATTATTATTATTATTATTATTGTTATTATACGATTATCATTAACGTTAACGACTATTGCAATTACTATTTATCACTACCGCAAAAGAAAAAAAAGATGAAGTTAAAAATGAAGAACCACTAACTAATATTAAAACTAATCGAATTATAGTAATTCCAAAAAAAGAAAAGAAAAATGCGTACAGATATAACAGAGCTAAGATGACGATTTCTCGTTTTCTTTTTTTTTTTACCTTCTTTTTTGTCCAACTAGAATACGAGCAGGTTTAAATTAATAACGTTATAAACGATGTCTTTATTGAAACACGTATACACAAATGCACACACACGCGCACACATACACACACACACACACAGACATTTATAAAATTACAAATCCTTAAAGCGAACGTATTAGACGAACTCTAAGCTTAATATATCCGTTTTAGATAATTATATTTCATTCGAAATAAAACTTCGATGCACACGCACGGGCTCTCTAGCGCATGTGCCACCGCCGTCTCGTTTGTTACATACATATATTTTTACCTATTGTTTTGTTATTTTTTTATTTTTTTTCTTGGTGTTGTGTTTATTTTCCGTTTTCTTTTTTCTTATTTCTCTTGTTAAAAAGGAAAAGTCTCTTTGAAAATATCGCATAAGTTAAACGCATCCGCTTTCCGGAAGGGTCATGGACTGACTTTTGCAGAGATATTTCGTTAATTGCACAAGGACGACGATGACGACGAGGACGACAACAACGACGACGACGACGACGACAACGACGACGAGTTGAAATTAGAAAAATGAAAGCTGCGTGAATCTTTTGTTCGAATTCTATCGTATATACGATCAAAATATTTACGAAGGAAAGTAAGAATAATTAGAGAAACAGAGAGAGAGAGAGAGAGAGAGAGAGAGAGAGAAAGAGAGAGAGAGAGAGAGAGAGAATATTTAGCTCTTTTAGATTCGAAGATTTCTCGACACTTGTCAGACTTCTTCGTATCATCCTAAACGTTTCGATGACTTTTTCAATAATTATCCTTAACCTTAGAAAGTATGAAAAAAAGAAAAAAGCAAAAAAAAAAAACAAAATAAATAAATAAAATAAAACAAAATAAAATAAAATAAAATAAAATAAAAAGGAATGATTTCGTCGAAGTTACAGGCTCTTAGCAGATCGTACACATTCCGTATTAGAATCTTTTCTTTTTTTTTCTTTTCTAGTATTTTCTTTTCCTTTTCCTTTTTGTTTTTTGAATATATATATATATATATATATATATATATATATATATATATATGTGTATGTATAAATATTAATTTTCGTTTACTTTCTTCCAATCTATCATCGTCGCAAAACGTCGAGACTCGTATTTACACTTGTCCCTCGCAGAATCAACGCGATTGGCCGATGATACTTTCGCGAACGAACGTGTGTGTGATTGATCGAAAGAAGTTTGTTTCTTGTTTATGTTTTCTTTCCTTTCCCTTTTGTTTTGTTTTGTTTTCTTTCCTTCTATCGTTTCCTTATAAACGAACGAAGAATATCTATAATACCTACGTTCTTATCGTACGACTTCTTAAACGATCTTATCCACGTCTCGTTGAAATTCTCTTAATGGCGCGCTTCCTCGATGTTCTATCTTCGTAACGTTCCTACGGTGCCTATTATCTAATTCGCCTAGCGAATATGAAAACGATATAATAAAAAAAAAAAAAAATAAAATAAAGAAAAGAAAAAAAAAGAAACTAAGAAGAACAATCCCTTATTCTGTATCGGTGTTTCTCGTCATGCTCTCATGTCGGTACGAAAAATGCATATATATGTGTGTATGTGTGCATGTGTATATGTGTGTCCTGTGTGTGTGTATGTGTGTATGTGTGCATATGCGTAAGCTACCGATATTAGATCTGGATAGCCCAAAAAAAAATCGTTACGATCAATGGATCGATGATAAGTATGTTTTTGGTGTAAGTGTATTGCGTTTCATTACGAGTGTGTGCGTGTTATTCCAAGTAGCATATACATACGTATATTTATAGTATATATATATGTATGTGTGTGTATGTATATATATATATATATATATATATATATATATATATAAAACGAAATTAACTATACGAAATGAAAACGACTTGGTGAGCGAAAGAAGAAAAGCTTTGTTCTCGCACACGGAACTTTCATTGTTACACTATGTAATTATACTTTTATGAAATGTTTTAGCGTTTATTTTCATTAAAACTTTTCTTTCTACGATGAGTAGAAATAAACTTAATATTTTCAACTCGACTCGCATTTGAAAACAGTTTTGCTTTTGTACATGCATTTACAATTGGCTGGCCAATTAGATTAATTTTTGCTCGCTAAGGAGTTTCGAAAGTGAATTTTCGAAAGAAAAACGAATGAGAAAAAGGGATAGAGTCTATAAAAAATGGTAGAAAAACTCTTGACTCGAGTAACTTATTAATTCAATAGAATATAAATATGTAAGTATATTAGACTTTGATTAAGAAAGAAAAAAAATTCTCGAGGCTTGAATCGACTCTTTCTCTTTACGTAAACCGCATTAATGAAAAATAATATATGGCTCGTGATAAAAGCCGAGCTGTGCTCCGATTAACGTCTTTATAGATTCTAATAATCATTAAGATTGATTATCGTAATAGAATGATTATTATTATTATTATTATTACTATTGTTATTGTTATATTATTATTATTATTATTATTACCGTCGACATCGTTACAATCGTCACGATTATTATTGCGATCATTACGTATCGCTATTGATGGAAAATAATAATTTGTGAGTAACGGCCATTTTTCGAAAGAAAAAGAAAGGGAAAGTAAGTATGTGTGTGTGTGTGTGTGTGTGTGTATTTATGTACGTGGTCTTACGCGTACGAGAAAAAAAGATTTATTAGAAAATTTTAAAGTAAAAATTGTTTTTCGTTCAAATTCTAATACGTAGATAGTCTCATTCGGCTCGAGAAAAGTGTACGAGAAAGGAAGAAGAAGAAAGAAGTAACATGCGTACGTGTGAGTGTCTCTGTGTACGTGTGTATGAGAGAAAGAGAGAGAGAGAGAGAAATAACACGTTCGATGAAAAATCTTCGTCTTCGAACGATCGAAAGAACCGAGGCACCGTATATGTATAATCTCGAGGAAACGCCAATACTAAAAGTTAATTATTAAATCTTCTCTCATCGGTATATTTAATATAATCTATTTATTATTACAGATATTATGGATTTACGGTAAGCGGATAAGCGATTGATTACAAAAATTTTTGTCCCCCATGTTAAGAGAAATAAAAAGGAAAGAAATACATCTCCGTGAAATACTGCCGACATTTTGTATTGCGCGCCAACCCCCTGGCTGGCTTTAGCTTATAATCGATAAATCGAAACTCTCTCATTTCGATTGTCGCGTTACTATCGTGAAAATCGACCAAATATTACGGCGCTTTTGAAAAGCAGAAGAATCGTACGTGAAGTAACAACGGAAAGGTAAATTGTTTTAAACTTTTATTGCAAAAAAAAAAAGAAAAAAGAAAAAAAGAAAAGGAACAAACCGTTTACACATTATACGTTATATAAGATTTTTCATAATTTTTCTTTCTTCGTTGTGCCGCATGCATTACAAAATTTCAATCGCGAACGATGCTCTTTCTTTCTATTCTTGTACCATTTTCAATATAATATTTCTTTTATAAAATCAATTTAATTTACGGAACATACATTGGATCCGTAATTATATAATGCTCGTTATTTAATACACGGCTAAACAAACTACCTTTACGTGGTGTTATCGTTAAAAGGTGGAAGCGCAATTGGATTGCTACCATAATTTTTAAGGCTTACTTGCCGCGAACATGAACCCATTTCTTTTCTTTTTATTTATTTCTTTTCTCTCTCTTTTTTTTTGTGTTTGCAAAAGAAGCCGAGACGCGTGGGCTTTTTTGCCATTTTAAGGCACGCCTGATTGTTCGTTTTGTCCCATTGGACTAGATGGACAATCACGGTTACATTGCATTTCTCTTATTTCTAATTGTAATTTTCAACAATATTATCGAGCTTCCTTTTTCTTTATATAAATGTTAAACAGAGAAAATCCTTTCGAAAATTTTGCCATCCTACTTGTGTATCTTTTTAACAACCAGAAAAAGCATGTGTATATATATATATATATACACATATATAATATATTTAAATATATACCTATATATTTATATATCGATTTTCTTATTGCACGGTTATTGTATGTACCTACGTTACGTTTAAGTTAGAACATTCTTCTTTCTAGTCCAGACCTGGCCACGGATAAAAACTTTATCTAAATCTTATAACTTAGCTTACCGATCTTCGATTTCATTTACATTTCGAAATAGTTTATTACACGATGAATAATTACGTATGATCGAACTTCGTTCTCCGAAACATGAGGTGGATGATAGGTTGAGCGATATAGAAAAAGAAGAAGATAGAAAAAAATATTACGAATAAAATCCTTGTCTTGCTCGATTGAACGGAGTGGATGGTGGCGGGATCGGATGATAAGATTCCAAAATAAACTTCCGTGCCCAGATCCGCTCTAGTTTATCGTTGTATCTCCTCGTACAACGTATGTTTACCTACATTTATGTTATTCGTCAAGCATATACAAAGAATTTTGTTTATTACGTTCCAACACAGCAGATCAACGTCTTTTAGTCATCGTAAATGCTATTCTTGCTTCAATAAGGCTAAAAGGCAAAAGAAAACACAATTATACGGTACTAATAACACCCGATATTAACAACCGAATTAATGACGTACGACGAAATGGTAAATAGAGCGTTATTATAAATACAATAAACGTATCGTCGACGAAGAATCCTTCAACACATTCGCTATCAAAGTACTACGTTAAGAATTTAACTTTGCAACTAATCCTTCCGTTAATTATCTTCGCTATTTATTGAACAATGAGTACGTAGGAACAATAAGTCTCATGCATCAGATAAAAACATTCTTAACGTTAATAGCGAATATGTTAAATGTACTAAATAAATGAATAAATTTTAGTTCAGGCACAAACTCTACCTCAAATAATTCTTAATTCGTATTAATGAGTATTACAGGTATTATATACTAAGAATTTTATCATATAAATGTAACGTGTTACCAGAAAGAAATAGATCTGAAATATTTCTGCCATATTACTTCCTTTCTTTTTTCTTAATCTCGTTGGATTTTTATTCGGAAACTTTACGAAAAGTTCGAAATTTAACATCACTATCGAATTCTTCACGTATTTTTCTTCGGTTTTCTTCTGAATTTGATATTCTAAAAGGCCGAAAAATATAAATGTTCTATATACATAGATACCACCGTTACCTTAGGCTTCAATTTATAATTTTAACTTGTGAGATCGTTGAAAACGTATTATCCGCCTCGCAATTCGTCATTCTCGTCTCCGCTCCTCCTTCGGCTGCGACCGCGACCTACAAAATAATCGCAATTCTATTGAGAGACTCGAATGCTTCTTGCATTCATTCTAATTTCATAGTTCTCCGTCCAAAAACTTTTCACGTAATCGTGTTAAACAATTTTTCTCTTAATATATGCTTCTTGTCCAGATTAAATCAGACTTCTTCAAACACGACTATCATTTATTAATTTTAAACAGGGGCTTGATTTTGTTCACTCTCTATAATCAAAATTATATTAGGTGTCCTTGCGTCCAATTGTTACTATAATTGCTTCCAAAATGCACATTCTCTAATTATCATATTGAATACAGTTCGTCTGTATTATATCATAATCTTTATTTTCTTTTACTACAGCTTTAAAAATGCTATATCATCAGCCAATTACATCTTATAATACATCGACATAGTTGGTATTTTAGAAAAGTTTGAATTTTCAATTTTTCATCATTTTTTCGCCAATCTGATATGTAACATTCATATATATGTGTGTATACATATATATTTATATTTATATAATTTTCTTTATTTACGTGTAGAATATGCATTAAATTTATTCCTGTACGATGAGAAAAAAGGTTCAAAAGTCAACAAAAAGCGCCTATGCTACAAGCATTGGTTTCAAAATAATAGGAGTGCATTGATGCGTCAATACAACGGACCAAAAAGATAATAAAACATACGAATGAAAAATATTTGTAACTTATGAGATACAATGGCCTAATTAAAAAAGCCCTTCAGTATACTGTCATAAATTTTCACTACCTCTGCGTATCTGATTCAAGCATGCCAACATTCTGATCATAAAAACGGCAGGTACTGTAATCGTATCTTTGGTTTCTTCCAGCATAACAGCATTTCTCTTCTTCAACTGAAAATTGTAACAACGAAATTAATATATTATTACGAGTAGTAGAATTACGAAACCGAATAGTGACTTACGTCTTCCGCAAATTTCTCGTTAAAACTCGACTCTTCGTTGATGGGTGCCCACAATTTAACATCATAATCAATTCCTGATGTAGCCAACATTGGTAGGTAAGGATGTGGTTGGAGACAATTAACAACATGTTGATCGGCTTCGAGCAACATACATAATTTTGCAGTGTCTCTTTCCCACACAAATACGTGTCCACAATCACTACCTGACATGACGAAGTCGTTGCCCCAGAAATTGGCTTCTTTGATCATGGTCCTAAAGAAACTAGAGTCAAACCAGGGAAGGACAACTGATCAGAAATTTTAATGGGCCTATGAGACATAGCCCAGTCCGCTCGGAGGCTTTTTCGGAACATGATACGTCAATAATTTGGCTTCCGATTAAATCTTAGAAAATAATCAATATATAATGTAATACACACGAATGTAGGAGGAGGGGATACGGTTATCGATATGACAACATCCAAATTCGCCGAAGAGATTTGGTTTTAATGAAGATCTTTATAATGATTGTTACTATTATTAAATAATTTATGATCACGAAATTTATCTATTATCTAATTTCTCATTAATCACTTTTGCAAATCTTTGACAAAGATGTTAAGTTTACGATCACAAGATATACGTATATATTTAACACTTTGCATCTCTCCTATATATATATTTTTTTTTTATTTGTTTGTTATTATTATAATTATTGATATTATCGATGCAGTTTGAATTTCAATTTTATTCAACGAACGACACGTTTCAATATACCTGCTTGACATCATTTATACGTGCATGTCCCAAATTCTCATTAATATTTAACAATGAGATATAATTCATACCTGGCATTTCGATGTCCCATATATTTTTGTTTAACACAAAGTTCTGTCAAGTACGTCTCATCGAATGATTCTTGGCCTTGCGACGTACGAGCATTTGCAATAGCTTCGTCCATTTCAGCTTCAACTGGATGGACCAATCTAACGAAAATATTTTCATATATCATCATGTGTGCATCCATATCTTGATGTTTGTTACAATCACCAAGGATGATAATATTCATTGACACTTTGCTTTTTGCTCACCTATGATGAGATGGTATATCTTCGTCATCACTATCAATATAAGCACTGTCATCACTCTCTATAGAGAAAAGAGATAACAGATATTAAACTTTCTGAACTATAATGCGATGCAATATCGCACGTACTTACTTTCTTGAACGCTTCTATATAACATACGTTTTTTATAACTATTACTTGGACCTGGATCAAGACGTTCAGTACTTTGACTTCCAGATGGTCCTAAGAAATAATAACAAAAAGTGTTTAAATTGTTAGATCGAATAGAAATAGAAAGAATTTTGGAAAATGTACCTGCGTGATAGCTATCCCGAATAACTTCATCCGCAACACCCAAGGATATAGTAGCCCTAGTCGAACTTTTATCGGAATACGTTAGACTAACAGCTGGTTCACTTCCATGCCTGTACGTGGTATTTGATATTAGATAGCATATACCATTTTCTAAATACTTTTTATTACGGGTAAAAGATTGTTAAATTACCTTTCTAAAAATCCGTCTCTCATTGTCGTTAATCTATCCTGTAGATTTTCCATCATATTTTCTTCTCTTTTAGAAGCCATATCCGTATGACAACTCGTCTCAGCGTTGCTACTTTCTCCCTCGGTATCACATTCTCCATCGCTACTTCTAGTTTCCGCAGAATTAGTAGACGTATTATTTGATTCTAACAAATTAGTTTGACTTTCCGTCACTTGGACATCATCCAAATCATTGTTTATTGGTTCTTCTGTATTAAAATTATTTGTTGAAACGGATGAACTTTGAATTGCCAAATCACAAGAAACTTGAGCATCGTTTGATGGTACAGAGTTATTTCTGACTACGTTTCTTATTTCATCATTATTTGGATTTTCAGATTGATCAAGGGACGATGTATTTTCTTGTACTTGTACATCATTGTCCGTTTCTGTTTCTATTTGTTGCTGTTCACGATTCGCATCTGCATTTGACGCCGTGCTATTATCGTTACTACGCTGATTACTTTCTTGTTGATCTATAACACCTTCCAAACTGTCTTCTCCGCCTCCACTTAAGGCCGCACGAGTAGCTGGATCGTTTAACATTCTGCTAAGGACATCCGTCATTCTCTGCATCAATGAAGTATGTAAAACTGGCCTAGCTTGAGCAATTTCTATAAGATATAAGATGTCAATAAGATGTTACTTATTCCTTGTCAAATAATAAGATCATGATGATTTACCTGTTCCACTACGTCGACCTCCTTCTCGTTCGGGACGTGCATCGGGTCCTGTATCCGACCAATCTCCTCTTAATCTCAACCGGCGTACAGGTTGAGGAGATCTCAATGGATGTTTTTTACCTTTACCCTTGCCCATTTGTATATCTTTTCTTAAATGTACATTACCTTGGTCCTGAAAACAAAATAATAATGCAAAAATTTTATCTCGCAATTTCATTTAGCGTTGACAAAACTTCGATAGACTATATAAATACCTTCATGCTAAATAAATATAAGTGATCACTACTATAACTGACAAGAACGTCTTGTCCGTCTGGACTGTAACTTAAGGATGTTATCCTGTAAGAATTTCCATCGAATTCCGGCACTGTAAAACTGCATAGCGGTCTTACCGATCCACTGTTATCTGTCCAACCTATAATACGCAACACGTGTATTCAGTAATATATTTATACAAAAAATTATGTTTAATATGTTGAGATTACCTGTAGCCTGCGTTCCAAGTATTCTTCTGTCGAACGTTCTAACGGTACTATCCGAACAACCAATTGCAATTTGATGAGGCATTACAGGATTAACAGATAAAGCAGTTACAGCTCTTTGGCATGAAATTAATACATCCTATAAAATCAAGGCATATTTCATTCCTTGTAGATCTTATTTATAGCTTAGTCTAATATATTGTTTTACCTCTCTGCATCTCGCGATATTACATTTTTCCTTTACTCTGAGATCAAACCATCTCACAGTTCCATCTTCCCCGCAACTTAAGAAACTATGAGGTTCACCCGGTATCGTGGCTACTTCATACGTAGTACCGCTATGACACGTAAACTGATTATGAAACGTTTCTGTTCTTCTCATTAAATCTGTCAAACGATAGAGCATTATTTCAGATATTAAATTTTACTTAACGTATATAAATTGCTTGACATAAATTATTTTAATAGTTTTACAAATAAATATTTACCCGTATACAAAATAATGCCATCGCCGCTACACGAAACTATACGGTGGTCGCCGCTATTTGGCAAAAATTTGGCACTGAATATATTAGCTCTGTGACTTGTTTTATGATCGGTTAAAACCTGCAATCAGCATTATATACTTTCAATTAGATATCACACGATCATTCATACCTTACAATAAGATACATGAATGTCCTAAGAAATTAGAATCTTAGTAATAATATTAGCCTTATAAGTTGGTAATTACATATACAATTCTAGATTGATGACAATGCAAGACTAAAATAGCATTGATTAAAGTACATTGAAAAGTTTCCATTCAGTTGGCAAGCCTATCGCATTTTTGACTATGTCAATGTTGGACCTTGACTTAAATTAATTATCAAAAGTATTTCCTTTAAGAAGAAAAATAATATAGAAATGGTATTTTTATCTTTTGTATACTATAATCACTGAATAATATCAAAATCGTCACAATAGATAGTATCTAGATAAGTGGATTAAATCCCACAAAAAAAGAAAATATACAGATATAAATAAAACTCTTATATATCATTTTATAAAATATATTGATTAAGTTTAATTTCATTAAAGAAACTAGAGAATTGTATATTATATATAAATATGACATTCTTACTGTTCTAACATTTTCAAGGGTAAAGTTAAAAATAATCTTGGCACTGTGTGATTAACAAGGTCTAGAAATATATGGGGAAACAAAAGGAATTTACAAAATTTCAATGCATCATATTAAACTGCTTCCTTAATCCACTTATATATATCGGCTTCAAATAGATACATAGAAATAGCGATAGACCAGTCAAGAAAAGTAGGCCACATTTAAATGAGTCAAAACTTAAAAAAAAAAAGAAGTATATTCAAATATGAAATTATGATATCACAGAGACATACCTGATAATTATAAATATTGGTAAGAACAAGATGTTGATCGTCGCTACCAGACAATATTAAATCACCTGTATTATTCCAGCATATGGAATTTACACAACCATTATGAACTTTTAATCTTTTCAATAATGACATGCGTTGTATAAGTTGCAAACTAGCTGTAATACAAAATATGATTAACATCTTAGAGAAATAAAACGATGAAAAAATATTGATTAGTATATTGGAACAAAAAAAAAAAATTTGTACATATTAGCATCTATTTGCATGAAATTCTACTCAATCTTGTCACAGGATATCTTAAAAATATTTTCTCATTAAACGAAAGATATTTAATCAAATTACCTTTGCTGCTAGAGTATAACTTATGTCTGGAATACTCATCATATGGCTGATTGTAAATGTCATGAAAAATACTCGATCGTAACTTCCTCATTATTTATCTCCGATTACTGCACCAATAATGGGGAAAAAAAAAAAACAGAATGAAATATAAAGTAATATATTAAATGTTCCTTGTCTCGTTCACCGCATCGACTACTAAAACGTATTATGCGTTATAAATGAAACGTCTGTAATTGTGCTGAATCAGAAGGCGAATAACATGGTCCAACGTAGAAGAGGTCCACGAGGTTTGTATCGACACGACATGGTACTTATACTATAAATAAATCCTGAAGCTTTGAAATTTCGCACAGTCAGACGTAGTATGTACAATATACACGATTTACTAGGAGCAGCTGAGAGCGTGCATCTATACGATACACGTATAATCACTATCGAAACTAGTCAATTAAGATCAAGACTAACCATCAAAAGATCAGTCAAGATTTTCTCTTCGTAACACTTTTGACGTTTTCCTTGAGAGAATGTATAGAACAGTGATAAAGTTATGCAGATGACTTTATGATGGCGCCAATTTTTAAATCGTAGAAAACATTTTCGATTGGAAAAAAAAACCGATGAAGATATTAAATCTTTCATTGTTATAAAATTATATCGTTCAAAAGAATTACTTATAAATTTCTTACGTTTTTACAGTTTTCTAGATTTATTTAACCAAGAATTATTCGTAAGTGACATTAAGACTAGAACGAGGACCCTCTCTTGATCTTGTATCTCCTTGTTTTCTACGAAGTATGTGATGTTACTTTTCGTAAACAATATCTATCTAGATTTTTTATAACTATTTCATTTTACAACAAAATTAGAAGGAAATTCCAAACTTGCAGTTTGTTATTTCGTGGAGATACTGCAGCGCCATTTGTCACGTGGCAACTATTGAAAATTCTTATTATTCGTTGAATATATAATAAAGAAAATTCACAATAAAATTTTTAATATTACAACCGATCAAATTGTTGAAGTTTATTAAAAATGACAGACGAATCTAACGGAGAATCTACGTTCGAGTTTGTAGAAAAAAAATCGGACGAAACTTCTATGCCTGGCGAGATTGTAAAAACTGGTTAGTGTACTATATACATATAAATACATACGTGAGAAAATTGTCAAAATGACAAGGCTGGATCGTTTCACGTCAAATGATTTGTATGTCAAAATGTGATTATATTTCAATGCGGCCGTTTCTGTCGCAATATATTTAAAGAATTTTTAATTTCAGAAGATTCAACTTGAATTCTATTCATCCACTGAGAAACTCTTTTGAACTGCCATGTTTTGTTTATAGATTCTATTTACGTGATTGTGTAAATCGAAATAAAAACAGTTGACGTATAACGAATTAATGTCTATCTAAAAGAATAGAATAAAAAATAGAAAATAGTAATAATAGGGTAAATGATGTAAAAGATCTTTTAACAAATTATAAAACTTTCATTAATTTCCAGATTCATTTTGTAGTTTATCATCGTCTACATCTCTTTTAACACCTCTGGGTGTTTCCACGTCTACGGGAAATTTATTTTCAAATGTAGCACCACCAGCAGCATTGCCAAGTTTTGTTTCAAACCCTGTTACAGTTTCCTTTGAAAAAAATCTTCAAAATACAAATGTATCTGTACAAAAGCAAAATGAATTGGTCAAGAAACAACTTGTATCAAACACTTCTACAGAAAATAAACAGCAGCAAGAATACCCAATTACTTCTGCGCCACAAGCATCTACAAATTCAGCTATCGAAGTGGTAGAAACGCAATTGCAAGATTCTGGAATGGTTGGTAGCGGTTTGCTCTCTTGGGTAAAAGAGACCGTAGTTAATAGCAATGTTTTAAGCAAAGTTGCGGAGAAGGCAAAAAATAGCGTTAATACTATGATCACAACATTAGATCCACAGATGCGTGAGTTCATTTGTAAGTATATTGCATGACAGCATTTGTATCACTGATTAATCGTAACTCATTAAAGCTTCTTTCAAATAATCCTATATGTTTACTGTACGATTGTGGAAGGTTGTTTTTATGTTTTTTTTTGTTTCTTGCTTACACGAAAAAAAACATTGTCCTTTATAAATGCTTAAGTTACATCATACATGATATTAATGTGTAGATATTTGTGTAGACACGTACACAAGTTATTTTCAATCGATCACTATGCTTAGACATAAATCATATATGATATATTTCTGCTTTGATCAAGTCAATGTTTACTAAGCAAAAGTAATTTCTTTATGAAAGAAAGATTTACTAGTTTCTGCAATGTATTTATATGTTATATACATGACTAACAACAAAAACATTCAAAGTTTCCACAATGCATACTTCTATTATACTTCTATTATCATAAACAAATTTAATACACAAACTGTGTGTGCATAAATATAAACATTTTTTTATGTATGCTGTTGCGCAATACGTCAGTTAATGTATAAAAATATATACAAGTTCTTTGCTACAAATGTACATTTTAGATTCAGGCGGTGATATAGAAGTCGTAGTTGCTTCTGACAAGGATGTAAAAATAAGTCCAGTTCGTCAAGCTTTCCAAGCAGTTTTTGGTAAAGCAACGGTAACGTAAGTACGAAGTATTCCAAGTATGAAACGAGATAATATTTTCTATTCCATCATTTTACATAGACTGTATTATAAGAATACATATTATCTTCTTTTAGTGGTATATCAGTGGATTGTACTGCCATAGCTACTCAACCAGTTGGTTTTGCTGCTGGTGTGAAAGGTGCCGAAGAGAGAATCAACTCGGCACGTAATATTTCGTCTTTGCCAAAGGATATTCCTGTCATTGCCATTGAAAATTTTTTACTAGAAATAGGTGAAGACAAGTGGTACGATTTAGGAGTGATACTCCTTAATGATCCAAAACACAATGTAAATCTACAAACGTTTACTCAAATGACTCCTGTACCAAGTCAAATAGTTGCATTAGCACAAGAAGCAACGCCAGAAGATTATCCTCTTAAATGGTCTGGATTATCGGTTACAGTTGGGAGTTTAATGGCCAACAGTTTACAAGTATGCGAAGCGCATTATTAAATATATTTGAAAACGATTGGAATACACAACTTATACAATTTGTAGGTTTCTCACAATGAATGGCATCATGCATTAACTGGGGTTTCAAGAAGAGACGTGATATTTTTAGCAGTTCAATCCCTCGCTGGAATTTATAAAAATACGATAAATCCTGTGTAATATTTGAATCAAGGCCGTCAAAAAATAACAATTTGTAAATATAATTATATTAATACAAAAGATAACAAATAAGGTTTAGGTCGTTAGATAGAAAGTATGATATCAAATATAGTTTAACAAACTGAAAATAAGACGATAAATATCTATATACAATGAAAGGAGACAGATCTTCGTAAAAATTAATCAATATGCGTAATGTGTATAAATTATTTAACATTTTAAGAAAATTTAAAAATGAATAAACTAATAACATCGAGGTTATCTTTTATTTAAATGTATACGAAGATATATGAAAACTAATATACTTTATATATTATTCAGGAAAAATTAAAAGTTATAAATCTTTAAGGACATTTTGAGATGGATTTTAAGTATACCACCAGTAGTATATTTTTTTTTAATCTTCTGTTTAATCTTTTTATATTGTTCATGTTCGGAAAGGTTACAGTATTGTTGCGATTTCATGATTGGTAAACAGAATTGCTGATCCGGAGATTTTTGGGGACAGTTAACAAAAGATAACATTAATTTCAGTAAAAAAGCGATGTGAAGAATCTAATTCGTTTTGATACAAAAAAAAAAAACATTTCGTGGAGTTCTTTTGTGTCAAAATGAATTATAGTCTTCGCACATCGCTCTTTTACAGCGCATACGGTGTGCAAATTATCGGTTACAATTTGTCGAGATATTGACTCAAATCTGGCAATCCCTCTTTCAAACCCTTCCTCTTACGCGTGTCCTGTTGAAAAAGAATGAACATTTTTTATTAGAAAATTTATAATGCATATACGTACGTATATGCGCGCGTGAACACACGCATACATGTATTATTCATCTGTATTTATATTTATGTACGATCCCCTATTCAGACGAACTAGGAAAAAATTCTAGATAGCCTAAACTGAGAACAATTACTTTCCCACGAAATTAAAAATGACAATGCATTTATCACTCATTGTCATCAGTTATGCTCGTGGACAAGTTTAAAACTTGATCTCGAATTTATTCTATTTACCTGCACAACTTGGTATGGTCGAGAGGTCGGCTCCATTGGATCACCGGGTAAGATTTGCCAGTGATCGAATACACACTGGGGGAAGGCTTGACCACCGGTATTGGAACGCAAGTCTGCAGTAAAGCCGAACGATTCATTTACAGGAAGATACGCTTTAACTACAAACATTGGAGTACCGGCCACTTGCTGTTCTTCGAATACATGACCTCTTCTACGGTTGAGTACTCCATAAATACCGCCAACTGCTATTTCAGGACACTGCGGATATAAATCAGTATTATCATTTATCAATAGGTACCTTACAAATAAATAAATATGTATCAAAAGGCGTACTTGAATTTCACATAAATAAACAGGCTCCATGATTCGTGGCGAGGCAGTGAGTAAACAGGCATAAAGGCAACGTCTTGTGGTAGGAATAATTTGTCCACCACCTCTGTGAATAGCATCAGCGTGTAACGTTACATCGTGAATGTTGAAACGGACACCTCGCAAATTTTCCTCGGAAAGAACACCCTGAAAACGTAACGGGATTAATATCGATGCATAAATTCATATATGTCGGCTACACAGCTATTCAAACAAAACACACCTCTTTTGTTGCCCATTGGAATCCAGCTACGACAGAGTCTTTGATTTCATTAAGATATTGCACTCCTTTGGAGCAATCAACGAGAATATTGGGACCAGTTCCGTCTGGTCCAAAGCACCAAATTTTTCTTGCTTCGGTTACGTCATAATCGTACTTTTCGTTCAAATATCGTGCACGTATTTTAAAGTCATCTCTTGGATTTACCTCGCCCTGTAAATAATAATACGTTAAGTCCAAGTACAACGCGCGAAAAAAAAAATGTCATTGAACGTTCACATACATTGTCGATATCTTCAGCAAGACCATCAGGCATTGGACAAGCCATCATGAAGAGACGATTATGCTTATTAGGAGATTTCGACAAACACATTTGATTAGATTGTTCGGAAATAGTTTCTCTGTACGATACGACGGGATCAGACTTTTTAATAGGTATACAAGCATGATCTTCTTCAAGATCTTTCAAACAAATCTCAAGATGAAGTTCACCAGCACCGGCAATAATGTGCTCTCCAGATTCTTCGATGATACATTGCACCATAGGATCCGATTTCGCAAGACGTTTCAAACCTATTTCAACGTTTATTATTAACTCAGTGATGTGGAAAATATCATGAAAAATTTTTTGCAAGACTTGTACTAATCAGATCTTCGATAGAATCATCGTTTTCTTTTCATAACCCAATGCTCTTTTTATATCATCATTAATTCTATTGTATTAAGATTTATATATAAATAAATAGAATTTTTATTTTATTGATTTGAAAAATACGCACCTTCGACCAACTTCGGCAAATCTGCAGGATTCTTGGGTTCAACTGCTACGCGTACGACAGGAGAAACCGAGAATTTCATCACCTTCATATTATGCGCATCTTTAAATGTGGTAATCGTACCAGTTTTTACCAAGAACTGATCAACGCCAACAAGCCCACAAATGTTACCTGTACAAAAATGAAAAAACACATTTTTCACATCATTGAAGTTAAACTCGTATATACCGTTGTCTTTAAAAATTTTACATCAGATGGCCGTTCTATTTTATTTCATTTTTAATCAATACAGGTCTGTGAAGAAAATCATCATGAAATTAACAGTAGGAAGTAAAAAAAATTCTGTACAAGTTGTTCAGTACATAAAGAACTTGGATATACGATTTACTAACCAGAAGGCACATCTTCGATCGCTTCGACGTAACGTCCCATCATCAAGATAGTACGTTGAATAGCTTTCTCGTATAGATCATCTTTCTTTCCGGGTTGGAAATTCGGTCCCATTATACGGGCTTTCATACCAGTACTCACTTTACCAGAGAATACACGTCCGAAAGCATAAAAACGTCCCTTATCAGATGTTGGTACCATTTTAGATACATACATCATGAGAGGTCCGTTCGGATCACAATTCTGTAGAAGAAATAAATTAAATAGAAAATATTGCAAAGTTGCTTGAAAAAAAAGTCGAAATAATACGATCGAAGTAATTATTGTTAATCAGTTGTTCTAATTATCTGTCATTAAATCTCAGTACAGGTCTGTGAACATAATCATCATTTGAAAGCATCTACTAAACTTTTAAATTATTCATGAGCACATTGAAACAAGTATGACATAGAGATAATCACCTTAATACCAATGGCAGCTTCGTCATCGAGCGGTCCTTCGTACAACATTTCCATACGATACTTTTGTGCAGTTACCGGAGAAGGTAAATGAATGGCAATCATCTGAAGTAAAGCTTCGCCAGCTGGTAACCACGATCTCATAACAACCTGTTTGAAAAGAAAAAAAAAGTAGCTTACAATTTCAAATACGAAATGTGATATAACAATAAAAATAAATGAAATTTCTTTTCAGTCCAAGTTCGAATTATCACTCACTATCAATCAGAAGAGGTGTCAGAAAAAAAGTAAAGAACAATCATCACGGAAATTCCTTATTGTATTACATATAAATTGATGATAAAACAATGATATACCTTAAGAAGTGCTTTTCCATCCTTGTCCTTATCTTCTGGTTTTAAAGAAATACCTAGTTTCTGTAAAAGTGTATTTGCTTCTTCTTTTTTGAAATTCATAATACAATCAAATACCTACAACGACGTTAACAACGTATAAGTATAACAATAACACAAAGATAACATGACGCATGGAAGATGCTATGCATGAAATTAATGTTACAAAAATTACCTTGTAAATTGGATCTAAGACGTACATACAGAATGACCGTTTATTATCCGGTTCCTTTTGTTTACTCCACTTCTTGGTTTTTGGATTAAAGAAAGATTCACCCCATAATCTGTTCATAAGCCTAACAACATCTATTTTGAACTTTTCTGCATACATTTCGGAGAATTGTTTTAAAGTAAAAGCCCAACCATGAAGACCTGAACCAAAACCTACAGATCCTTTGCTTGGATCTACCTGTTAAAGAGTAAATAAATTAATTCCGTGTAAGTAAACATTCTGAAGGGTAAATTCTTAAAGGACGATACTTACTCTGACTTCACCCATAGGTCCATCGTCATCAGAGTACGTTGCGATAATGACGTTTACATTTTCAACAATACGTTGGAATGTTTGATACAAATCTTCACTATCAAGCTGTAATTCTAATAGGGCACGGTCCATTTTGTTCATGAATAAAACAGGCTTAATACGTTCGGCGATAGCTTGTCGAAGTACAGTTTCCGTTTGTACACAGACACCTAAACGATATTACAAAAAGTTAAATTATGCTTTCGAGTATTTCAAGTATATAATTTTAATCGATATATTTGTAGAAATTGTGTCTTAGCGTATTAGTAACGAACATAAAGATAGAGGTTCACTAACAGCGTTTCAACACAATTTTCTTTATTCTCCTTCCATTATAGCACTGTCAACATCGTCAAAGTAAATTAATTAATTTTTACAAATCGATTAATGCACTACGAAGTGACACTTGTTGTGCTGGAAGGAAACACATGCTAAAACATAAAATGACATACCGGACACACAATCAACAACAACAAGAGCTCCATCCGTAACACGAAGAGCAGCTGTAACTTCACTAGAGAAGTCCACGTGACCAGGTGAGTCGATTAAATTGATCAAGAAACCCTTTTCATCTTTATCGCGTTGGTCGGGATTCGTTATAAAGACTAAATCTTTTTGCTCAAGTTCGAAGAACATAGATATAGCACTGCGTATAAGAGAAATTATTTATATTATTATTATAATTTTTAATCACCGACGCATCTTACTTTGAAATGTACTTACGTCGATTTAATAGTGATACAACGCTCCTGCTCATCTTTACGCGTATCCGTGAATCGTGTCTCACCAGCTTTAGCTCCAGCGATAATACCAGCCTTTGATACAAGGGAGTCAGTCAGAGTTGATTTTCCATGATCTACATGAGCAATGACGGACATATTCCTAATGTTTTTCTTTTTGTCCATCATGGAACGGATCTCGTCTACCGTGAAATTCACCTAAAACAAAGAAGATCCAATATTGAATTTAGAACAAATAAAATAAAAAATGTTATATCCAAACACAAAATCAACAATTCTTATATCATTACGCCGTTATAGTTTCAACACTCCAAAATACATAACATCACAGTTTATCAAACTTGACACGACAAAGTAAGAAAGTAATTAAAATAAATACAAGATGTCTGTATATATCGCGAGTAACAAAAAATGATGTAAATTCTAACCAAAATAAATGTACAATCAAATACCTACAAAATCGGGTATTATTCTAATTAAACGGAAATCTACAAAGCTTATCCCTGTACGAAAAAAAAAAAAAATCTTAAATAATTTAGATACTGACCATATTGGAAGCAAAGCCTTGTAAATCTTGACAAAAATATACAACGTAGGTATTCTATGATTTACATCGAAAGTAAATTATCCATTCCAATGTGGAAAGCTTGGCGTCTATTAATTAAGCGTCTATTTATTTAACGTCTATGTACTTTCTTATCGATGAAATCCCCGAACTTAAAGCAATAACGATTCCAAATTTTTACGTTCGTATTAGACGCCTATATCAAATTTTTGTATGCACTCCCAATTTTATTTGGATACCCTTTTATTATACATCCAATTCAGAAGGCGTCGCTAAAAGCTTGTCTTTAAAGTCGACGATGTTTCCTTTGCGCACGTTGACTCCCATAGAGGAGAGCCAAAGAGCGTTCCATGACACGTTGCTTTTACAACGGCACACGGAACATATTTCGATGCCAAACATCGACGAATCTCAGCCCTTTCGACGTGAAATTTATCAGGAACGTTACGGCACATTTTTTTCAGGATTCTGAACAATCTTTGTCCAGGCAGATCCTTCGCAAGGACTCGAAATTTCTTCACGAAGGAAGTTGCGCAATCCGGAGTAATCCGCCAGTTTACAATTTATCTGAACCCAGTTGAGAACGCGTCTTCAAAAATATTTACACCTCTGCACTTGGCAAGCCACAAAGATTCGTTTACACGCGATACTTTCTAACGATCGTACGTACCATTTTGGATGTTGTCCGATGTCCGTTGCTGTGGTCAGAAATATACGTGCACCAACAATGGCGGACTCCCTGGGAAAGAACAGGAGTTCTGCGAAAGGGCAGAACGTTTAATGTGCTACAGAGGGAGTCTTCGCATTTCAAGCCATCGCCTCGACCAATCGGTACGTCTTAAACCCCGCCACGTCGACTTTGTTGCGTGCGCATCGAAGATGCAATTGCATATGACGCTATACGCATGTAAGAAAAACGACGTTATATACAGGCTTTTTTCTATTAGATATACATGTATATAATATCTTAACATTACACGACGCTCTCTGGATTTCAGAATGCCTTTAAAGACGTATTCCCAAATGGCATTTATAGTAGGTGCTGCCCTCTCTATATTAAACCGAATGAAAATACATTTTTCTTCCCATTAACGAGAATTTTTTGTCTGCTAATGCGAATAAGCGATCGTTTCGATAAGCGATCGTTCCAACAAGCGATCGAAAATTCATAAATGTTGTATATCATTACTTGCAGTTTATTCACTTTACATAGCAAATATTATTTGGTAATTCACTCGATCTATAAAATACGAGAAATCTAATAGTATCTGTACATACATAACACACACGCACACACATAAACAATAACGAATGTATAGAATTAAAAACGAAATTAACTTAAAAGCAAATTGTTCGTAACAGTCTTGCAACATTCGAGTAATTCAAACAAATATTATCGTTTTATCGTACAAGTCCTAATATCCGTATTTCTCCAAAAAACGTGTTAAAGTTAATTATTTTTTTTTTCTTTTCTTTTTTTTACGTGTGACCAACAATGGTTATCGTTACTGTTATACTTGAACAGATGCATTTATATATGTTATGAGATCTTAAAATGTACGATGCGACCTTCAACGATTTCCTTTACAGCTTCTTTCGTGAATAGTTACACGATCAGGATTGAAAGTCCTTCCGCAATTTTTACACGGAACTAATTGATTGAGATGAGTCTTCCAGTTAGCTTCTGCCGTCGCGGATATGTCTATTACAGCATCCCCCGTAGATGCATCTTCTGTAAAAACATACGTACGTGATTAGAAATAAAATTAATCGTGGGAAAGAATTTATACGACGGATCGATACCGACTCGTATAAATAATGTCTGGTTTTTGCGGTTCCTTTCTCCTTTGTTTAGGCGATAATTTGTTGTTCTCCAAATGCCATTTTTTCAAACATTGCGGTTCATGTATGGTTATACTACTGCTTCCAAAATCTCTGCCGCATATATAACAGGTGATCGTTCGTTTCTGCGATATATCCTAAAATCAATGTATTATGCATTCTTATGCCTGTTCCTGTATCTTCTTCTTTGTTGTAAAAATTATTAACGGCGTTATGTTTATTACGCGATATATGAAAACACGCAGTACGATCCAATTATTAAGAAAATACCAAATTTTCATAAGTACTTTATTTTTATTAGTACTTTTTTATAATGAAATGAAACGATACAAAACTGAAATTCTTAAATAAATCGAATACAATAAGTGTGTTTTCCCTGATGACTCACCCCATTAGGGCTGTACAAAGAATTTTCCTGCAAGCTCGCAGTAGGGGATGATTTTCCTTTGTGTGACGAGCCCCTTCTTTGCGAGTTCTCTTCCTTTTCCATTTGCCATCGTTTCATACATTGTGGTTCGTGAATCTTTATACTTCTTGTGCTGAAATTTCTAGCACAAATCTGACAAGATACCATAGGAGGACCGCTTCGAGCGGAGGTCGTTGAAGATTTTCCAAAAACATCTATTTTCTCGGTTTTCTCTTTATCCAAGTTCTGCGATCAGAAAGACAAGAGTTTAGATTGGAAATGATCGATATAATGCAATTTTTATTTCTTATTTATCAACCTTTGGACTAGCTTTGCAACTGTTCGAATGAATCAACAAACGTTCTGGTAAAAATGTTCTTCCACACTTCGAGCAAGGAACCAATTGCGTCTGTAACGTACGATTGATTAATTAATAATAGAATAATGTAACAACAATAAATATTATAAATATATAAATGGAATAAAAACTTAAGTGCGAAATTGCACTGTGAACGAGCGAATACTTTTTCCAAGAGTCGCATTGCGGCTTAGAATTTTTTTTATTTAATCATGGTCTCGATTTTGCCTTAAGAACGAAGCGCATGTCATCAATCTAGGTCAGCACCTTGAACACGATAGGGTTGAACCGTAGTGCGTGACTAGACTCGTTCTTTCTCACTCTCTCTCTCTGTCTCTCTCTCTCTCTCTCTCTCCTTCGTATGCACCAAACAAATAGGCATAAACCGACGTCCTTATAGGACTTTCTCGTCTGATATAAACGAACTTAATATATGCTGATGAGATTCTTAAGTGCACCCTTCTACGTAATCAACCCTATCAACCAAATGAAATCAACTCGATCCAATGCGGACGGTCGTTAATTGTCTTATCAGCAACATTCTATTTAACAAGCTATCTATCATGTGTTAATCGCATCGATAAAGACCTGACTCTCTTCCCAAGCAATTGCGTTCCATTCCGAATGATCAATTGCAACTTCGGGTCGTTTAGGTTTAGGTCGTCTTTGGGAGACCGGTAGAGAATTGTTTTCTCGTTCCCACTTCTGAAACGCGATAATATTTGTTAATAAATAATCAAACGTGTATATTTCAATAATTCATATAAAGTTTCATCGTACTTTTAATGATCTAACAAATATATAATTCAATGTATATGAACGGACACACAACGTACACACGTGCGCGCGATATGCACGTATCGAAAATCGATAAGAGTATATAAAGATGACGTCATTAAAAAAAATTGACACGAGATAGGCGAAACGATCAGTGTCTCTTATATATATATATATATATATGACGAATCGTGCGTCCTATCGTAGGCGTGTATGTCATTGCCGAGGTCATAAGAGACATATCGAACCACGTGTATACGTTGCATAATGCACGACAAACTACGATCCAACGACGATACTTCTCTATATAGCTTCTATACGATAACAATCTTTTGAACACATTCGATATGATCTTCGACGATACTCGACTCGCTCGCTTCCTCATCGATTTTTCAACATTTACCATTGACGTTTATCAATTTTGCTCTATGATGATTGACATCGAATGATATTTTCCTATAAAATTAAAAATATATTATACAAATCGATCTCACCTCCATACACTTGGGTTCGTGAATGGGAAAGCCAGCAGTGCCGAATTCTCGACCACAAATGTAACAAGTTACAGTTTTTGGTCCTCTTCTTATCGGAGCTGAGGACGGTCTCATCGATCGATTTGATCGCTCTTCAGAAACAATCTCTTTCGTTTTAACATCTCGAACGGTCATAGCTTCGTCCGGTTTGTTCGTTTTATTTTTATCGCTGCGAAAATTCAATGGCATCGGTTTCTGAATGGTCTTTGGTATCGACATCTTGCTCTTCGACGATACTGACATAGCAATTTTTGTTTTTCCAGGTCTACCATCCTTCGGATGACTGTGAAATCTTTCGGGTTGATCCGATCGTCCGCAAGTTCTACACGGTTCTGGAACGTTTTTGCTCGTCAGACTCGTGAAGACCTCGACGTCCGACATGTTGGCTCTTGAATTTTTTTTCCTCAACGACGATAACGTTTGAACTTTGATCGGACCGTTCGCGTTGTTTCTATAAGAATAGATATAAAGAAAAAAAAGACAAGGATGAAGTAAAGTAGGATCCCTAATTTAAAAAAGAAAAAAAAAAGTTCTGATCGAAACGCAAGTACCTGTTGTTATTATTATCGAATCTTTTAACGTCCGACGACAATTTCTTTCCGAAATTAGAATTTTCTTGATTGATTAGACGAGATTGCTTTTGCATCTTCGTCGATTCCGGGACAGTTTCGATTTGAGAAAATCTCGCGTCGAGGATCTGCTCGAAGCTACGACGTTTCTGACGTAAAGCTATGCGATCGTTCCAAGCAGGGCGAAGGTGTTGGTGCTGTTGTTGTTGGAGACCGAGGAGAACGGTTTGACGACGACGGTTGGAAGGGAAAAAGGCGCTGGTAGAGTTGCCCCCACTAATCGTCTTCGTCAGCTCTTGCTGGTAACGCGTCATAGAATCGCAAAATAATTCCTTACTCAGCAAGGACATGTCGAGTTTGTCGACTAGTTCTGGATTTAGAACGGTAGGCTTATCAAGATTCGCAGTTTTCGGTCGCTCGATCTCCTCGTAAAGAGGCTGAGATCGTTTTATCTTTGGCGGCCAAGTACTCGTTTTTTCTAACGACGATCTCGTTTGCGAACCATCGCTATCTTCGTCGGTAGATCGGCATCTACTACTGTTACTGCTACTGTTGCTGTTGCTATTCCTATTCCTATTTTTCGTCCTTTCGGGTGCTACGAAATAATTTTTGTTCTTTCTCTCTCTTTTCTCTCTACTTTCTTAATATCTCAATTTTCGTTTACGCAAAAAAGAAGAGAAAGTATAAAAATGTCAATTACCTCTGCAATCTTCCAAATTGTCCCTTATTATCAAGAAAGTCTTCTCAGGTAAAAATTCCATGGATTCTCGTTTCCACTTCATGATGATTTTTTTTCTCGGATGCTAATATCGAGAGTTTGAGTTATTCGAGGTAGTTGAGTTACTTCTCGGTTATCAGAAACCTACAAAACTTACATTATTATTTGATATTTCGTTCTTTCTTCTTGAATGTACATGAGTTTTCTAATTTGAACGAATCAGAGATTTTTCGGTGATTGAGAACGATCAAGTATGTCGATCACGTTGAAATTTCATCATCGTCTTCGAACGATAACTTAGAAAATAATCTTTCTAATATTCCGAATGTTCAATTGCGAGCGATCTTATTGTAACGCGTAGTTTTAGAGAGACATTTATGGTTAATTTAGATATACGGAAGAAAATTTGTTTATCCTTAAATTCGAGCGCTCCCCTTCACGCGCAAAGCCGGTTAAATCGTGCTCGATATATAATCGTGTAATCGTTCTTTTGTTTCGAAGAATGATTCGTTGGAACGTTAAACCTTTTCCGACATCGCGTTTCCTTAAGCTAATGTGAATATCTTACGTACATCTACGACATATGTATATGTAGGTAGCGTCGTTTCGACGATTATTATATGTAGCTCGTGAAATGATCGAATCGAGGTTAATGTTTCGAATCGTTCAGAAATTCGAAAACAAAGAAAAGAAGTGAACAAATCTTAATGCACTCAAGATTTTCCAATCGATAATACACGTACGATTTACGTGGTTTTTCTATACGATATACATGAAATAAACACAAAGAGAATACGTTTGACGAGTTCGATCGCGTTCGATATGACAATGTCGCTTTTGAGAATTCTTTTTTCTCGGCAATCTTCACTACGACGACAATTGGCAGTTTTCTTTTCTTTTCTTTTTTTTTTTTTTCAATTATGCATAATGTTAAAAAATCGTAAGAGAAAAAGGACAAAAAGTAGTCGTGAACACACGTCTCCGTAGTAGCGAATTACGCGGTGCACTGAGCTTAGGTTTACCTTGCCATTGGTTTCATATATATGTAGTGCCTATTACGCTTCTCACTGATTGTAAGAATGTATTTGCGGTGAAAATACAGGTGGCCGAGAAAATCGATCCAACGAGCACCATTGAGCTCGTTTCTGGTATATGTACGTATTTTATGTGACTTACCCTTCCGTCATCGGCTCGCTAACGCTTCGAAACATTCAATATTTCAAGCCTTTGAAACGTCCAAGTCGGAACACTGACAGTTTATAGACACATGTTCTTTTTATGATTTATTATTAGAACTTGCGAATTTTTACATTCTATTGGTTGTTTTTTTTTTTTTTTATCTATTCACGAAGCAAAATTTTATATTACGAGATAAATGCGAATAAAATACTATATGCATATATTAGATATACGATTTTTTTTTTTTTTAGAATGATATACAAGAAATTAATACAGGCCCAGATATTGCAATGTTTGTCAATACTGATAATATTAAATAATGGAATATAATATGGGCACTATATTCATTCTGATTATATAACAATGTGAAACTTTCTAAATTTTATCGTTTTAATGTTATAAATGCGGGTACGCAAAATGAGAAGAAATCGTCCATTTTTTAAATAATTTCTTCTATTATTTTATATTTCTTATAATATATATTTCATTATTTTTTTTTATCGTAGATATAATCTTAAAAAATGTGTTTCTTTTAGCTACAGTATAATTAGTAAACTATATTTTTATTTACAAATATAAATAAATATAAAATCCTAACATATTATCGACGATATCTGTATCGTTTGAAATGAAACCATAATTGAAAAATGTTGTTATGAAATTGACATCTAAAACCTCTCTTATACGAATATTCCCATTCTCTATTTACAATTTTAAATGCAATATCTTCGTAAGGAGGACCGGCATGAAATCGTAGAATAGCAAAGTCTTTATTGTCGGCGCATGGAGTCAAGAAATATTCTGGTGTTGTGTTTTTGTCTATGAGGTCGGGATAAAATATGTTAAATTTGTAGCCTTGTACAATTTTCGGTGGTGGATTATCCATGTCATAATGCGTTTGATTATATTTGTTCCATTCAAAACCTGTGTGAACTCTATTAAAATATCTTGGTTTCCGTGGCCTATATTTATCCGACCATAAATAAATTTGTGCTTCCAATGATGATTCTACGCTAAATTGTGCCTCATCCGAACCCATGTTTTTTCTTGCTTCTCTGTGCATCGCTTGTTCTTCTACGGTCATTACGTTTTGAACTTTACGTCCAGTACTTAGTACTTGATTTCTAGCGTATTCTAAACGTTGATTATCGTCCTCTTCTAAAGTAACTATCGTTCCTGGCTCCAATTGAGAATAAGGTATATATTTCGGCGAGTAACCACCTGTTTCATATTCACAAAATGATTCAGATAACATATCATCCGCTGCATTCCCAGTTTCTTGCTCGTCGCTATAACAATCATACGAAACGATAATTGATATAATTATATATATATATTAAAAAAAAAAAAAAAAAAAGAAAGAAACCACGTTGACACGTACTCCGATTGACTTTCTTCGCTCTTCTCAGCAACGTTACTAGTAGTAGGTTCATCCTGTTTTGTAGAATGCTCACTTGGTACTTGAGATCCTTCTGCTTCGCTTTCCGTTCTAGCTACACCCTGTTCAGCGATCAAGACTTCCAATTTTTTACGTAAATTTTCTTGATGCCGATCCCTTAATCTAGCTCTTGCCATATGAGCTATAAAGATTGAATAATTTTATAAGTAAATAAAAAATATATGTAATTTATATCAAGTTAGTATATAGTACCTTTCAATTGCGACAACAGACTTTCCCAATAACCAATATCAACTCCTTCTGGCTTTCCAGTAATTTTAGATTCAATTTGTAATTGTAATGATTCTAGTTGAGCTGCTGTTTTTCCTTTGAAAATAGCAGTAACATCTTTTGCCACAGATGCATGAATTCCTTCTCTTCTACCAACAGCTATAAAAAAGAAGAGATCATTATTCAGTTACATTAAAACTTTAAATTCCAATTAGTCATATTATGACTTACCTACTTCATACTCAGATCTTTCTAATTTACGTAATTTATGCAATTCATCTTCGACAATTACAGTTATATCATTCCAATAATCCAAATTCTTTCCTCTTTCTAATTCTTTATACACTTTAATGTCCTCGATGAGATCCTCCAAATCTTTAACGTGTAGTCCTCTTAAATACGTATATGGTTCGTGCATTTCCACAGCATCAACTTCTTCTTCTGCACTAATATATTTTGCAAGAAGATCTATTGGTTTTGCACGGCCATCTTGAATCCTAATACGCGATCGTAATCTCGCTTGCTCTAGATGGAATTGATCCTCTTGTCTCGCCCATTGTTCCAATTGCGCCGCTTCCTTTCCTCTCTGTAATAGCGTCATTTCTTCTTCTCTTTGTTGTCTTTCCAATTCTCTTTCTTGTCTTCTTTTTTTAACCTTTTCTAATTCTTTTCTATTTTCTTCTTGTTTATGTCTATTTCTAGTCTCAAGTTCTTCTCTACTAACACCAAGCAAACCTTCTTTTTCTAATTTTTTTGACCACACAAACGTTGACAACAAGTTTCCATCCCCAAACGGATTATCAGTATTTGTATAATGCAAATAATCGTTGTCCCAACCCATTCTTTCTTTACGTTTTCTTTCCTTAGCTTCTTTCTTTTTTAATCTCCTTATTCTCTTCTCCTCTGGAGTTTCTGCAGCTTTCATCAATTCCTTCTGACGTTTACGTTCTTCTATTTGTTTTTGACGTTGTCTTTGTAATTTTTCTAGAAGTTTTGTTGAGTCGGAGGACGAATCCGAAGAAGACGAAGAAGATTTATTCGATTCATTTGACGATGACGATGAAACAGACGAAGAGGATGATGAAGATGACGAGGATGAGGATGATCTGTAATGGATTAATATCTGGAGTCAGTAAAAATACGTACGCAATATAGGTTAGAATTAAAGAAGTTTATCTCAAAAAGTACTTTACCTTCTTCTGCTTTTATGTTTGGACGATTTTTTCCGTGATTCTCGTGATGTCGATGAATTTCGACGATCCTTGGATTTTTTTTTTTTAGTATTCGATTTTTTGGAATTTTTATGAGATTTGGAATAGCGTTCTACGTCATTGTCGTATTTTCTATCATAACTTTTGTTCCTACCTTTACGTCGTGTGTCTTTCCTCGATCTTTCAATATTATTTCTATGAGAAACTTTTTCCATTGTATTCTATCACACTTACGGAAATATTATCGTTATTAGCACTACGACAATATATTATTACAAACAGTAAATATTAATTGACGTTAAATTTGGAGAATCAATCTCCAGATGTCGCCATGTTAGCGTTAATGCAACAGTGCAACTTTCACTTTCAACCAACCTTATCTAAACTTCCGTATAAATGTTTCGTACATGTGTAGATTTTTAAATTTTCAATAAGGATGGATATAAAAATAAATAATAACAATATATGAAAGGCAAATATTTCGTATAAATTTTTAATTAAAGTCCATATTACTGATTTTGTAAAAAGAATATAATTTAAAGGATCAATGACTAGAGAGTAGTTGGATTTCCCCCACTTCTTTTAATTCTACATCCGTTAAACTTTCAAATCGTGCACCCTACATCGTCAGAAGGTTTTGGAAAATTCTCGAGCGGTTACTGCAGCGTAGTATAGCAGCATATTGCCGTTTGTTTGGCCTCCTTTTTTTTCCTTTGTAGTACCATAATTAAATATTACGGAATGCCGAATCTCATCTACTATTCCGACAAATATTACGACGATCTTTATGAATATAGGTAAGCCTAAAAAGACGGTTTGCTTTTATTGTATACACTTTCTTTTATTTTCCATCCGTACGTTTCGTCTCATTATACAAAGAAAAAGATTACATTGTCCAAATTCGTAAGAAATTTCTAGTAATTTCTTCTTTTTTTGTTTCTACGTTGGAAAAGTGCAACGTCGTATTTAAATGGCTGGCCCAACGTATGCTTTTGTTTGCTTTGTTAACCCCTTCAATACAAATATCTTTAATACGATCGATGAATCATTCGAATTAATCACAAATTTAATTTATTCTTATTTATTTATCTTTTAAAGCAACAATAACGAGTTTATCTTTTCTACTTTTGAAACTTTTGAGCCTCGCATGCTTGGCCAGACATATTTATTCTTAACATATTATGTAGAAAAGTTTATACAAGGAAATGGTATAGATTATGATTACGTTATTTAGGCATGTGGTTCTACCAAAAGATATGCAGAAATTAGTGCCAAAAACTCATCTCATGTCCGAGCAAGAGTGGAGAGCTATTGGAGTTCAACAGAGTCAAGGATGGGTGCATTACATGATCCATTACCCAGGTAAACAAAATATTTTCGATTGTGGCACATCATTATATGCGTACATCATTAAATGCTTTTTAAATATATTCTTCCAGAACCACATATTCTCTTATTCAAGAGAAAGATCACATCTCCTCCACCAGAAAATAATTCATAAAAGAGCGTTGCACTTCATTATGAAAATATCTTTTTGAATCATAGAAGCAGTGGAAGGGTTCAGCGCTAGATAATTCATTTTAGCAATTGAAAATAATATTATATTTCCAAACATCATAAAAGTGAAGTATATGTTATTATAACAAAAAAAAAAAAATGTAATCGTTTTAAATTTAAGACGTGACATTAGCTGTGCTCTTCTCATAATTTACTTCAATATGTCATCGAAATATCCTGTATATATGTCTATAAACTACTTTAGCTTTTAATATTCCATCCTGTTAATGACGTTTCCTGGAAAGATAATAGAAAATTCAATATGTCATTGAATCCAAAAAGATGAGCTGAGCAAGCCGGAAACATATAAAATAAGAAATATTCTAGAAAACCTTGTGTGTTAAGTGCCTTAGTATACGGTAAATTTGTTGTACTTTTCACGATGTATTTGAATAATATGATAGAGTAATTTTTATACAACTTCGTCATATTAATCACGTTATTTTAGTATTCAGACTTATTAAAAGAAAAAGAAAAAAACATAAATAAATAAATAAATGCGTCTTCATTTTCTCGAATTTATTATAAGGGTAATGTTTCCATCGACACTTAGTATTTCTTTGTAACTTAATATTTAAATATTTGTATACGTATGAGTAATAATTGAGTTCACTAAACAGAAAGACATGTACCCATAATAAAAAAATAAACGTTTCTTTTTAAATACATCTCTCTTACATCGCATATTTGGTATCCGTATCAATATCGATTCAATAACAATACGATCTAGACAAACAATTAAACCTAAAGATAAAACTAGAATACAATGAAAATATTATGATTTTCTTTCACGCCTAAGAGTTAGGAACGTTATAATAATAAAGCCAAAGCCCGAAGCAAATTTAATAAATACGTATTTAAAGACTTAATTGAAACTACAATGCGCTTGACCTCGATCTAATTAACATCGCTTATTATACGCGCTTATCTACCAAGTGTTTTATCGTCTAAATATTTCTCACAGCAATTTCCATAAATTATACATAAATTAACTTCAACTATGTACTGACGCATATAACGTGCGAAAGCGTTGTTAGATTTGTCGCAAACGGACGTATTTATATATACAACTTCATCCCCACGATAGCATCTGTCCGCTTAAATTAGAAATTCCCATATTATAATAACTCAAGAATATAATAATATCGGCAACGCGTGTCATGGTATACGACTAACGAAAATTTGAGAAACACTGTTCCTAGTGATTTATTAACGTTAGAAATTAACAACGGAATGTTCGATAAAACACCCGAAGGATCGAATTTAATGGTAAGCGAAGATAAAAGGTTCTTGATCCGGTGACGATGATTGTTGACGATGGAAGACAAGGGATGTGTGTGTGCGACTGTAAAGAAGGAGGGTGGGAGAAGAGAAAGTAGATAAAAGTTGCAAGAGAGAGAGAGAGAGAGAGAGAGAGAGAGAAAGAGTCATCTCGCCGCGGAGAGTGAACGATGACGATTGTGAGAAATAGCGGAGAGTGAGTGAGATTGTGAAGAGGGAGGGGGTAGTGGGAGGTCGACGGAGAGACACAGAAGGGCTTCGAACTATACGGTTCTCAACTTAGCCTTTTAACTTAGGCACTTCGGCATTCATCGGGCTTTCGCAGGGTTGGGAGCAGGCGTCGCGAGCAGCCGTTGAGCCCGATTCTCTCTCTTTCTCTTCGCTCCGTCTCCCTCTTCTCGAAGGACGAACTTGTGTGTATGCGTGTGTATGATGCATTTACGGTGTCTGTAAGAGACAGAAGGAGCGGGAGGGAAAGAGAGACAATCGGTGATCATCGGCGGGCTCCGGAGGCAGAGTCAAGAGCGACTTTACGTTTTTCGAATTTGTCGTTCGCCGTCGATCCTCGCGAATAGTGGTGCGCGGCTCCGAGTTTCTCCTTCGCAACGTATACGCCATCGAGTAGAAACGATAGTTTAATGACAGCACAATCTTCATTAGGAATTATTTCGAAATAGTGTTTTCTCTTACCCGCGAAATAGAACGATTTCGTTATCTTCCAATTGAAGAAGATTTGAATTTTCAAAGAGTCGCGCGGCAGTACTGCCATTTTGGATAGATGTATAGATGATACGAAGATAGAGAAGAACGAGTCCGTTGCATCGAAACGGAGTCTGTAATCGATCGAACGGTCTACACTCGACGAGAGTAAGTAAATTCTTCCGATGATATATCTTTATTCCCGCTCTCTTCCCTTTCTCTTAACACGTCGCTACTGTCGCTGCCGGGTTACCTATTCTCGTTGGTTCAAGATCCCCTACCTTAGATCTTTTATTATCGTATACACGAGCGCCGATGTTTCTTCCCTTTTCTATTCGTTTTTCTTATTTTTTTTTTCTTTTTTCTTTTTATTTTTCTTCGACATCGCGTGGATACAAAAGGCCTATTTCGAATCGATCGACTAGGGAATCTTTTTTAATATTATAAAAGTAAGTACCAATGTGGGGGGGTGATCGATCAATCGAACGAACGATAAAGTTACCCGTAAAAAAGTGAAGAAAAATCGAACGATTTACGAACGAACGATTCCTCGGACGGAAAGAATGGAGAGGGTCGACGATAAAATGTATATATAAAGAAAAATTACGAGATGTTTGTAATTAACGTGGTCCGTGGACGACCGACCGACCACATGTGTCACATACGAGTCGCATCAAATTCGCGCGAAATAATATCTCTACCCATCTTTCTCTGGAGTATCGTGACTTTTGTGTTCTTACTGAATCTTCAAATGAAAGTGCGTTCCTTCCTTTCGTGCGAAATTGTGAATAAGCGATCCGATGAATGAGTTCTCCTTATCGAATTCTTTTCTATGATAAAGTGCGCGTGAAAATAAAAATCACGAACGATGGACAAAGAAGCTTGATAAATCAATGTCGATAAGAGGAGTCACCGTTCTTGAATGAGATACAGGTTTGAGAAAATCGTACAAAAAGAAAAGTCCTTGGCGCGAACTGCGTGGGCGTTGGACGCGCTTGTGAAAGGAAAATTTAAGGACCTTCTTATTCTCTTTCTCCTTCGACTCGATGCTCAAACTTATGGGGAAATAAAATAAACGGTGTTAAAAAATTCATCGATCGATCCTTGTTCATAGTCGATTAGCTTGAAAGCAAGATTTAACGAAGCATTTTTGATTGGCGGGAAATTCCAAAGAAAAGAAAAGAAAAAAAGAAAAAAAAATCGTAGGTTCGATATATTCGATCTCGAGAAAGATGACCCGAATTTTTTCCAAAGGTAAGACAGGCATACTTAACGATTACCTTATTTGGATCGACGCATCGTGCGTACAAGCAAGATCGTTGGACTCGAGTGTCGAGACAAACACGAGGAAAACGTATGAGAAACTTGAATCGAGTTTATCGTTTGTAAATGTTCCTTGTGTCCTTTATAAAATTCGTAATATCTCTCGAAATGACATCGTAGTGAATTAACTCGTTATCATTATTCAATTTAAATATTTAGTGAACGAAATGAGGTTAGATCCGGAATGTTTCACCATTCGTGTTATCTTACAAAGAATTGGCCTTTAGTCTACTAATTTGTGAATATATTTAACGGGTAAATAACTTCCTTCCGTGCTTTTTTTTTTTTTTCAATTTAATATTATAACGATTGTTAGTTGTCGGGGTATCCCATTCATTAGATCGTTTTGTCTGCCAAGCAAATGATAAGCACGTGCTGTCTCCTTTTTAAGCCAAATTAACTTTCTTTCGTGCACGTATAAATTCTTGTAAAAAAAGGAGATCATAAACGAGTTAATATTCATCGCTTTTCAACAACCAACGACCATACGTACGGTCTTACATAATTATTTTTTATCTTCTTTGCTTCGTAAAATCAATTCGTAATTGTTCTGTAGATTGATTTAAGAGAATCGTAAATTAAAGAAATGTTTCGTAAATAATGATTCACAAAATTCTTTCTCGTTGCATGATAAAAGTGGTTCTCGTTAATAGGGAGACGTTGAGAACGATCGTACATTGCAATTATGCAAGGAATGCGGTCGTCGCGGCATACGAGCAAACGTTTTTGGAGTTGGGCTTTTCTTTTTCATGGGGTGGAAGAACTCGAGCTCTCTTTTGTTTTCTGTTTTTCTTTCTCCTAAGAGTATGTTCGTAGGAACACTCATAAAATTATCCTTCGAAGTAAATTAAAAATCCCGCCATTTTCTCCTGGACTTGTATTTTCGATGGATTACAACATGTAATTTTATTTACCGATCTATGGTGTGGTTTTAACCGGTTCGTACTAGTTTTTCTCTGAATATACATACGTACATATATATATATATATGCATGTATGTACATATACATATATATATGTGTATATATATATATATATATATATATACTGATAAATACATTTCGTATATACGCCCGCTATTACGTAGGTGAATTAAATGAAAAAAAAAGGTGCCATTATCCGACTACTTCATCGAGAATAACAGCTTTCATGGCGTTCCTTCGAATCGGAATTAATTAAAATTTATATTGGAGAAAGAAGAAAAAAACTTATTTTACATTGAAGAAAGAGAAGAAAAAAGAAAAAGAGAATATTCGTGAGAATAGTCTCCTTTCACGAGAAATATGAATATCTTTATTAAACCTTACGATAAAAAAAAAAAAGAGCGGTTTATTACATTTGTCGTTCCATAAAACATGAAAATAATGAACGTAAAAAGATAAAATATAATATTCACGGATAATGAATGGATGAAATGATTGGTAAGATACATAAGACAAACAGACCTAAAAAAGTCAGACATCGCGTGAACAAAATCTTCTGTTTGTCGAATCTCCAAAAAAAAAGAAAAAAGAAAGAAAGAAAAAAAATGTTTTGCGTAATAGCTGTTTTCTCTATCTTTATATCAAGACAAAGAATTGGATTTAACCAGTTTAGCGTGGAATATATGAGAATTTCATTATCTTAGTACGAGAAAAATTTGTTGAGAGATGTATGTATAAATTGATTAATCATTCATGATGTTATGCGTTAGACCCGATTATACGAAATTATCCCAATGGTTCTTGTATCAGAGACGCGTTTCCTTTCCATTCTTTTTATAAAGTAAAATTATCGTTTAATTCTCGTATAGGGTAAATCAACAAAAGCACGCGCGTCTGTCTTTCATCCTCGTGCTAATTTTGAATTCGAGGCGATTTAAGACAATATTGGCTTTATCGTCTCATTTTTCTTTTTTTTTTTGATTAACTCACATATTGTAGATAAATATATACGAATAATAAAAAATTTTTTATTCGATGTCATGCTTCCTTACATTTTGATAGTTCTTTATGCAAATAACGCGAACGTTGACGAAACATTTGAATAAATTTCAATAACTTTGCGTCTTAATAAGATTACTAATTATGATTTAATCGTAAAATTCGATTGCTTTTTAATTTCGCAGGTTCGACAAGTGGAGCCTATTGTTTTAAAATTTTAACGATTTCGCTTGTCAAGCGAAAATAATACTAATAAAATAGAGCGATATGGCACGTCCAAAAAGATGGAAAAAGTGCATGTCGGAAAATTCATTGACTTTGCTCACGATATTCGGTGTGTGTGCCGGCACTCTAATCGGTTTCATCTTAAGGAATATCAACAAACCGGAGGGATGGACATCTCGTGAGATAATGTACATTCAATTTCCTGGAGATCTTTTTCTTAGGATCCTTAAAGGTCTGATTTTACCTTTGATAGTGGCTAGTATCGTCAGTTCAATTGGTAGTTTGGACCTATCTCTCTCAGGTGAGCAATTTTTTGTTTGAACAAATTTTTATAATATAATAAATAAAATTTGATTCTTTTCTCTCTCTCTCTCTCTCTCTCTCTCTTTATTTGATACCTCGAATTAACAAGATAGAAAGGCACTGAGAATAATTGTTCATTGAATTTACAGGAAAGATCGGTATGAGATCGATTTATTATTATGGAACTACAACGATTAGTGCTGTAATTCTTGGCATAATTCTTGTCTCCGTGATAAGACCCGGAGAAATCAGTGGACATTTCGATAGTCAAAAGGAGTTAACTATCAGAAACGTTACTACCACCGACACGCTATTAGATTTAGTTAGGTACTTTGATTATGATATATTATTACATGTTTTCTAATTAATCGATTATAAAAGTATCATTGGTATACAATATTTTTGAATATTATAAGCAATATAATTTTCCTTTTTCTTTTTTATTTATTTTTTTTTTTTTTTTAGGAATATATTTCCGCCGAATCTTGTTCAGGCCTGTATTACGCAAGTAAGTTAATAATAAATATTACGATTGATTATTTTTTCCAAATAATAATTTAACATTATAGAATGAAATAAAGATATAAATATAATTGTTTCTATCAGATATCTCATTTTTTTATTTCAGTATCGTACGATATTAACGAAGCCTGAAAATGTGACGGATGGTAAGAACGATCTATATTTTCAACGATTATTTTTTTTTTGATTTGCTTTCAGTAGACTAAGAAAATTATTAATAAATATATAGTGTTACTGGAAATGATATTAATTAATTGCTTTTCTAGAAATTCCTGTAGAAAATTGGGATATTTCACACGTATATACCGATGGTACCAATATTCTTGGATTGGTCGTTTTTAGTATTGTTTTTGGGATTACACTCGGTAAAATGGGAGAGTCTGGAAAAGCTTTGTTGGATTTCTTTACAGCATTGTCAGAAGCAACAATGATTATCACTAACTGGGTCATTTGGTATGGGAAAATAAAATTTCTATTTAAATGAATGATTTAAGAATCATTTTAAGAGAATTTATGTTAATATATACTTTTTTTAGGATTTCACCGATTGGCGTTTGCTTTTTGGTTACTTCAAAACTTTTAGAAATTAAGGATATAAGTGCCATCGTTGGTCAATTAGGTTTATATTTTATAACAGTATTATTGGGACTATTTCTCCATGGTTTTGGCACTCTGTCCGTTATATACTTTATTTGTACCAAAGAATTACCTTTCAAAGTTATTAAAAAAATGGGACAAGTATTAGTTACAGCATTTGGAACAGCTTCAAGGTGAATATTATAAATTTCTATCGGAGTTGTTGCAAAAAATTATTATATATAAATACGCTTATTTATTCAGTACTGCTACACTGCCAGTTACTCTGCAGTGCTTGGATAATATGGGAGCAGATCCTAGGATAACAAGGTTTGTTGTACCAATTGGTGCAACTATCAATATGGATGGGACTGCATTGTATGAAGCAGTTGCAGCTATATTTATTGCTCAAGTTAGAGGAGTATCATTGACTCTTAGCAGTATCATTGGTGTTAGGTATTTTATTTTTGTCATATTTTTAAAAATATATACTTATAAAATGACTGCAAAGTATCTATAAAATATTATCACTTTCACGTCTTTTTTAAGCATAACTGCAACAGCTGCAAGTATAGGTGCTGCTGGTATACCACAAGCTGGTCTTGTTACAATGGTTATGGTATTAGATACCATAGGTTTACCCGCAAAAGACGTCACCCTTATTATTGCCGTAGATTGGCTGTTGTAAGTTTACGTTTATATCTAAAATTATATACGTTTGTCATTTTTTCTCTATATCATAATATTATATACTTCATGGATTTGATTTGTTTAGAGATCGATTCCGGACTACGATTAACGTAATGTGTGATGCACTCGGTGCTTGTATAATCGAACGTATGAGCAAAGGAGAACTTGATGTACCTACATTGAATCAAACGGAAGATTCTATTGAACTTGCTCAATTGCGTAAAGCAGAAGCATAATCTTTTCTTTTTTTTTATTCTTTGCATGCTATTTAATAGCATTTATATGATATTATATTATATCGCACACTTGAACTGTGTGTCTTTAGAGATTTATACATTTTTATATTATTTAATATAAAAATTGTTTACAAACTAAGAAGTTTGTAGCAGAATTTTGTGAATATCATTTTTAATATATGTACATACAAATGAAATACAAATCTATAACATAGCCAATTTAGTTTTAAACTCTTTGCACCATATTCACATATAGATTTATTATATACATATGTACAAAAGCCATACATATAATAATTTAAGAGTATATATGCTGTTTTTTTTTCATAAATATAGTATCTTAAATTATTATGATATATAATCAAGCAATAATCTAAATCACATTGTATGTAGGAATTTGTATATAGAATATATTTAAGAATTGTTATTCATAAAAATTTTAAGTTAATAACAAGAACAAGAGAGAATACAATAATTATTTATGTATCCAGATACAAGATGTCATAGAGAAATTATAGATGCTGCAGAAGTGATCTTGAAACATTATTACAAATGTTTTTGTTTAACAAAAGCATGTATGCATATTAACTTACCCTTCAAATAATTCTTGTTCTTCTTAAAAACATATGGAATAGGCAGTTTCAATATTATAAAGATGATAATTAAGCACTTCTCATTATTAGAAAAATAGTTGGATAACATTGAATCTTTTTGCATGTGTATTTTCTGAATAATAAATATGCAATCAAAAAAATTTAACTCCCTGATTATCATCAAACATGATCAATTCAGCCTTTTTAGCATACTCAAGAGTTCTAAGAGATCTTATTAATACTTCCGTATCAAGTTTATAAAATTCTACAAAAAAATATTGAAAAAATATAATTAATATATTATTATAAATATCATTTATAGTGCATACCTTGATCAACTATATCTTCTCCTTGAGTTAATTCGTAGAAAGTACATACAGATCCAACGTGTCCAGTTTCTTGTACCCAATTATATATTATATCGCCCCATTCTTCCAATGTGTGCCAGTAAACTAACCATCTTTGTTTTGTCTTATCTAACGGCATAGCATTTCCTGTTTTGCTTAACTCCTCTAATATTATAAGTACTACTTCTGATGGTAATTTTCCTTTTATTAAATAGTAAATATGTTATATATATAAGGAAAATAATTGTGTTCTGTAAAATGTATCAATCTTGGTTCTATAGATCAAATTTCATTAAGGATACGGTTGATTGCACTATTGTTAAAAAGAGGACTTGAATGGACTTCTCGTATATCTACAATTGCTTGTTTTGTGATCCGATAATATTCTAATACTAAACTCTTCCATGCTGCTAATTGTTTTGCTTTTGTATCTGCGTGTGGTTGGAGACTGTTCAAATAGATGATATTTTTTATACTTTATTCTTTCGATCATTTAATCGTATTAATTTTCTATTATTAATCGTATTAATTGTAAAACTTTTGTTTATATATTACGAACTATTGCATATGACAAGTACTTTCTACATTCTAAATACAAATAAGACACAAGCACAAATAATTTGAAGATTAATTTTTAAAAGACTTACGTAAAAAATGGAGGAAAACTGTATTGCCACGGCCATTCGATTTCTGCCATAATTCAATAGTTATAGTTACTGTATAAATGTACTGTAAAGATTGAACCGATCAATTTCGTATCGTAATTATTTTCACGAAATAATATATAACTCACAACTGCTTTTACTAGATCATTTGTTTACTATGTTAGGTTAAGATCATATACAACAAGTGTTAAATAGAAAAACATTTGACCTAGAATTGATATATATATATATATAATAAAAGTTTTTAATTTACAAATATGTATATATAAACGTCTTCGGTTGACAACTTCTTTGTTTCGTCTAACAGTAGCAACTTTATTTGTAATGTATGTTTTCATAAGTTTGTCAGCCTTCGTAAATATCTTCCCTAGAGTACCCGTGTTAATATAGTTGCAAGTATGAACATTATTAACGCAACATAAATGGCGGCTGATTGTAATTCTAACGAAATCGAAAATTCCATTAATCGAATTTGAATTGAAAGTAGAAATTATGGATGCTTAATTTATTTTCCTTTTTATCCACAATTATAATTATATTCCCAAATTGTTCAATCTCTGTTTTCAAACAGTACCACCATCTGCAGTACAGGAGTCTCAACTTAGAATTTACTACAATATTTTCCGTTTTTGTTCGGCTACATCATGATGGGTGAAATGGAGTGTCTTCGAATATACGTTTCTTAAAAAGCACTATATAAGTTTCACGGCAAAATTAGAACCTTACAAGATACAGTCGTCAGAAGTACGTTTCTTACGAATTCAATAACTGCACGCTAATTCTAACCTCAAAGTACTTTAGCTTATACACTAATTTTATATAAAACGAATTTTTTTATAATAAAAAATTTTTCTTTTGCAATTGTAACGATTTTATTGCAATACGCAGATAATCACGAAGTAAGTTTTAATATTAATTCGTTTCTAAAATTTTTTTTGTAAGAAATAAATTGCATTTTATGATTATTACATAAATATTTATTTGCCTTTATTGGTTGTAAAATAACATCTTAACATTTTTAACGTTATAACAATTTTGTTATATGAAAAATTAACCTCTATAGATTAATGTGTATAGATAAATAAATTTTTTTATTTTAACGTACAGGAGGAACAATGATTACATTAAGAGGAAAATTGAAAAAAGATCCTGAGATTACAAATTCTAAAAATAGAGATTATAATAAACGAGCATCTGTTCGCGACAAGCTATTGATAAAAGAGGTATGATGAAATATTTTTTTTGTTTGTATATCATTAATAGGTATTATATATTTGTTTTCATACATTATTTAGGTACAAGAAATGGAGCAAACGCTTCCTGTTACCTGTCAAGTAACGTTTAATGATCCTCATAGATTATATGAATTTACGCTTTTGATTATACCTGATGAGGGATATTGGGCTGGTGGACGCTTCTTCTTCGATATTTATATACCAGAAGATTATAATATGGCTGTAAATATAAATTCTACATTCTTTAAAACTCCTTGTATAACGTTATCGATTTAAAGCGACTCTATTTGATTACAGCCACCAAAGGTAAAATGTTTAACAAAATTATGGCATCCTAATATAAGCGAAGATGGCGATGTATGTCTTTCAATATTAAGGCAAAATAGTATAGATGGGATGGGATGGGCGCCAACCCGTAAACTAAAAGATGTTGTATGGGGTTTAAATTCACTCTTTACTGTAAGTAAGATCTTTTTTGAGCGAATAATTCCGGGATAGATATTAAATATTCTCTTCATTTACGTTTCAGGATCTTTTAAATTTTGATGATCCTTTAAATAGAGATGCAGCTGAATTGTTTATTAAAGATAAAGAATCTTTTCGTACTAAGGTAAAGTATTATGTTATGCAGTATGCAAAAAGATGATTTCAAATTGAAATTCCTAATAAAACAGTGTAATTGTGCACTCACCGAATTAGAACCATGATTTTTGCAAAAACCCAAAAGGAATTAAAACTCAGCGTTTTCAAAGAAAATTGAACATTATATTTTGATATTTTCTTACTAGTCTTCTTATCTTAGAACGAGTGTAATTTTATTTTTATTTTCTTTAAACATCCAAACCATTCAACTTGTTGCTATTGTTGAAAGTACAAGAAGGATGCATCAAAGATATGTCACATGTACGATAGATCTTTCTCATCACAGATTATCTATGAGAACACAATTTGTAAATAAATTCAATATTTAATAAAAAATCTACATCTTTTTAATCGAGTAATTATTCTGATTATTACTGTATTTAATTTATTTCATTATTATTTTATTTCCTTAAAAGATATCGAAGCGTGAAAGACTTGTCTACGTAATTTTCCATACACGCATGTAAGAACGCAGTGCTTGCATTTATTATTTCATATTTGTTTATTATATTATGTAACGATTTTTGTACAATTTGAAAGGATATGAATCATGTCCACTAATTTCATTTATTACATTCGTAGTTTCAATACCATTGTGTCCATTGTAACCATTTAAATTGATCGGAATACTGAACAGTTGAAATTTCATGATTTTCTTTAATGAAATTCATGTTCGAATTGATGATATAATATTCGATATAATTAATCATACGTTGTAACAAATAAATAATAACAAAAAAGAAAACAAGGAACGGGATATTTTTGTGTGATATTCTTTTAATCCATTCCCTATTGCTCCTCCTTGCTCTCTTAACGACTGACTAGATGTTTTTGTGATATTTTACAGTCATACGGAGAAAATTAATTGGAAAAATCGTATCTTAAGCATAATTTTATCGTTAGACCGTTGTAAGTAATTCTTCTTGTATGCTCGTTGATCTTATAAGTTTTCGAGTAGAACCTAAAAGGCTTTCGCTTGCAAGGCTTTGGCTTTCCGACGCCAGTTTTTCTTTTTCTTCGTGATATTCGGTGTTATATTCTTTTAGTCTATTACCTAAAAAGACAGACCTTTCGCGTTTTTTGATCATGAACTCGGTTGGTAATAACCATCTGTGTTCGTGGCATTCCTCAGCCATGGGCCTTTTACTAGAATAAATGAAGGAAGAGGTGTGAATTTTAACAATAAAAATGATACAAATTACTTTTGTGAGAATGCTTACCTCGGTGCACGTTTGAAGACCAACATGAGAAAGCGCGTAGCCTCTTGGCTGATTTCTTTGTAGAGATATTCGAATCTGTACCTAACAAATAAAATATTTTGTCTCGTTTCGCTGGCATCATCGCCACGGAACGGTGATACTCCGGATAATAACACGTACGCAAGAACACCGACCATCCAAATGTCTGTTTGTGGATATGCAGGTTCTTCATTGTATACTTCTGGTGCTCTATATTCACGGTGACCTGCTTTTGGTACCATCGTGCCGAGTTTACTAACTTTCTGCGCAGTTCCCATGTCTACTAATTTGACTTGAACTGTCCTAACGGAGGCCATCACCACATTGTCCGGTTGAATGTCTAAATGACAATATCCTCGCCAGTGAAGATATTGTAGCGCGTCCAATATTTGCGTTATAGCCATGGCTACGCAATTTTCAGTGTACTCGTGTCGACTAGAGAAATACGTGAGAATGTCGGCACCCTGAAGCTTCTCCAAAATGAAGACAGCTAACGGTGACCCGGGTGCTTTATATGCTGCCTCTAATAGAGCTATTCTCTCATGCCTGAGAGAACGTAGAGCTTCGAATTCTCTATTTACTTGCTTCTCAATTTCTGGCCTAAGGTCCAGAATCTTAGCGACTATCACGCGATCCGAGGACTTGTCGATCCCCTTGACCACAGCAGAGAATTGACCACGGCATAATTCAGAAATGAAGCTGTATTTGTTCGTTAACGTTTCAGTCGACCATTCAACCGGTTGTTCCTCAACAGAATAATTTATATGAGGCTTATCTTCCTCGAGTACAATCTCTTGTCCAGACTCCGTTAATTCTTGAAGATGTCTCATAGCACTGGTTATTTGTATCTGAGGTATACCCGGTGGTCTTGTTTTAATTACCTTCGAAGGAATACCCTTCTCGCTCCATCCAATTCGATTTCGCGCTGCTAGACGGAAAATGTAACAAATGTCTGGCTTGAGATCTCGGATTAGATAAAATTCGTGGTCTATATTGAAACCAATGTCTATCCACGTAATAGAATCGGCTTCTTTGTATTGAAGATTATAGCACAGTACGGCAGAATTGCCATCATATCTTGGTTGCTTCCAACGTAAAAGTATCTGGGTATCCGATATTTCGGTAGCCTGTGGATCGAACGATACTTATTACTAATTTCAATAACATCAGAGGATAAATACTTATCTGAAAGATTGCTTTATACCTCTGGCGAGTCAGGACCACAGGGAACCGAAGCTATCAACATTCTAGTTCTGGCTACTGTCTGCCCAAGAGAGTTCCTTGCCACCACCTTATATATCCCAGCATCGTGTTCTTTTGCGGGATTGAAACTGAGAATCGATCTGCCCTCTTCGTCTTCCGTGATCTTTATTCTTTTAGTTTCTTGAACGACAATGTCATTCTTGTACCACTGTATCAGTGGTTTTGGATCACCTACTGCAAGACACATCAATTGCGCTGCTTTTCCTTCCTCAATCGGCCGTATTTGCGGTTTCTCGCGGAAGAATGGTAGATTCCCTTCCTTTTTGGACTCTATCATAGCTTCGGCCTCGACATAACTATCGAGACGAGTGCCTAATTCGTGTTTCAATCGTCTCAACGTGAATGTATCGGGTGATCCATATCTATTTATCCTGGCCCTTCGTTCGTCGTCGATTTCTTCGTCCATGATGTCGGTAAAACGTCGGCGTTCACGTATTATTGGTGTCTGTAGAAAAAAACAAGATAAATAAATATCTTTCTTAATGAAGATTTATCGATTTAGAAAGGTGTTTAATTGCCTTCCAATCGTAGCCATTTTCTTCGGTGATCGTACGCGAATATCCTGGACTGCGATTACAGGCGACTTTCATGTATTCGCGTAATCGTACTGGGAAATCAGTATCTCTAAGTTGTAGAAGATAAGTGTCTGGACCGTACTGATAGCTGTAGATAATGTTGTCAGTTTTATTATAGGTATATTGGAGATAAGAACAGTATAATTAATAAATGTATTAGCTATAACTTCGTATACTCACTGACTCTCGCTCTTAATCAATCCAATTTCCGTGTCGATCGGTTCCCTCGAAGGTACCTGATTTTCCCAAGTTCTAGGCACAGGTTTTCCTGTTGGACTGTATCGTTCAACACTTGGTTCAGGCGTGTATTTATGCCCAGGTGGATAAACCATCTTCGACGGATGTTCAAACGCACTATTGAGTTTGCGTCTACGATACCACGTACGACAGGACGCGTTGCTATACCAATCTCTGTCGATGATCCGTAAGAAAGTATAATGTTATAAACAAATAAATGAACCAGCGAGAAATAAAGGATATTTTACTTCTAAGATATTACCTGTAAAACTTGTAATAGGTCTTCAAATATTCAGAAGGTATTTTATATAAATCTAATGGTGATTTGTCCGCGTATTCCAACCAAGGATGTTTAAGAGCGGCCTTAACATCCATTCGTTTTTCAACATTATAGACCAACAAACTACGAATAAAGTCTTTGGCTTCGTTAGAAATATTTTTCCAACGGTCATCAAAGTCCCAAGCTCCTTGTCTGATCTTCGTTAATGTTTCTCTATCGTTGACACCTCTGAACGGTGAAATTCCGGATAACAGAATGTACGTTATGATACCGAGAGACCACATATCCGCGGCATAATCGACACCTTCGTTGTTCGTGACTTCTGGAGCAACGTATTCCGGCATACCATACGCTAATAACATTAATTTCGTTTGCGTTATTCTTCGAGTTAAACCGAAGTCACCGATCTTTAGATCATCGCCACCCGTGTGAGAGATCAGAAGATCTCCAAGCTATCAAAGGAAATTAATATTTAGAATGATGATCTCTAAAAAGAAACAAATACATATAATGAACAATTGATCGATAAGAAACTTACCGTTAGACCAAGATGTGCATAGTGATTATCGTGCATATATTCCAGGCCGTAGAGCACTTGTCGTATATATCCGGCAATTTCTGCCTCGGTATAATGTGGTTGTCTCGTTAGAGTATCCGCTAATTCACCCCCGGCAGCTCTATATTTCGCTCGTTAAGGATTTGAAAGACTCGTAAAAATCAAATTATCTTACCGAAGGAAGCAAGACGTATTTTGTAAAGGCAATTACATTTAAAAGGATACAGTTCAATGATCAAAGTGACCGAACTATCGGTTTCGTAAGCATCTTGCAAACGTAACAATTTTCGGTGACTGAGATGATTCATAGCGTCTAACTCGTTGTACATAAACGGTTTCAGTTCTCCACGTCCATGCATAACTTTAGCAGCATAATTTCTTCCAGTAGTCCTCTCTACGGCGTGATACGTAATACCTTGAGTACCACGACCCAATTCGTCACCCAAATCATAGAAATCGTTGTAGGGTTTATCGCTACGTAGTTTAATTTCAGTCTTTCTCTTATACGTTCTGTAAACATAATCGTATTCATTTTCTTCTACGTGTATCATGACCGAATGCGATATCGATCCAGCTATGTTTCTCGCGCTAATCGAGTATAATCCCTCGTCCTTGACAATAGCTTCATTAATGGTTAAGACAGATGTATCCGGCTCGGAGAAATCGATCTGAAAGAATAACAATTTCAATGATATCTCGTAGTTATTTTTCGAATTGGAAAATCATAGATGATAAGATGATAATCAACCTTAATCCTCGAAGTGGTAGTGATCGGTTTCCAATCCTTGTACCATTTGATTTCAGGGAACGGAACACCCGTAACACGGGCTATCAATTGACCAGATTTTCGTACCATCACAATAGTTTCCTCGGGTCTAACAATAAACGTTGGGTATTCTGCGATTTGTAAGCAAACACGTTGACGTGCTTCTCCATGTTCATTTGTGGCAACAGCTTCGTACATGCCCTCGTCTCTCTCAAGCATTCTGTTGATGAACAGAGTCGCCTGTCCGTTTCTTGTGTAGCTTTGATCGTATCGACCGCCGGATTCGATCAATTCATCGTTGAAATAATAAGTCATCTTTGGTTTTGGATAGCCATAAACGAACCAGAAGAGATTGCAATTGTGATTCTTTACGCCATATTGAACATCGTATTCTTGACGAAGGAATTTAGGTGCTTGAGCGTATTCATCGTGGGGCGGTCTCTCGATATCGAAGTCTTTGGGGAAGTAAGGACTGGTCTCTGGGCGAAAATCTATACCAGGTGGCAAATAAGGGAAGAATTTGGGTGGATCGGGTTCTAATTTGGCTCGGAAGGTTTGTGCAAATGGCGAAGGATCGCTGATGCCATATTTATTCTCCACTCGTATACGGAATTTGTAGTCACGGAAAGGTTCTAAATTGCGGATGTCGCAGACACAACTGCGCAATCCGGATCGAGCGGTGAACCAATCACCGTCCGGTAGTTCGCACATTTCTACGAGATATGTCACCGGCGCGCGTGGTCCTAACGGGATGGAAGGCTTCCAAGAAAGTGTCAAATGTCGATCCATCATACGACTAATGATTGGTCTATCTGCTAGAGGCCATGGTATTCCTGTCTTTTGATATTTGTCATATTCTATGTACTGTGATGCCAACGGTCTCTTCGCACGTGGCTCGAGAGCTATAAAGAATATTCGAAAATGATTATTTAAAAGTACGTTATACGTATTTATATTTCGAATACTTTAATTCGTCACTCACAGTCAAAGATCATTTCAGCGGTACACGAGTCTTCTCCATGAGGATTTTGTATTTTTAATAGGTATGTGCCTCCGTCCATTTCATCGACATTAGCTATCGTCAAACGAAGTAAACTACCTTCTTGGTCCATTCTTATACGATCAGTTTGCCACAATTTGTCACCATTACGAAACCATTCGAATTCCGGTTCAGGGATACCAGTGATGCAAGCTGTGAATTTTGCTTGCATCCCTTTGTAAACTTCGCAATCGCCGATTCTTTTCAAGAATGCAGGTGGTTCTATCTTTTGCATTTTTTCGCTGCAATTTAAATCACACAAGTTATCTACGATCGATTTTAATATTAAAGCGATGTAAACTTCAGGAACTTACATCTTATCAACGATTGCCAAGTTTGCCGAACATTCAGCTTCGCCAGCTCTGTTAACTGCTTTGCATTTGTAAACTCCACTATCATCGTACGTGCAGTCCTTAATGTACAAGCAGCAGGCATCGCAGTCCCGTTTGATCTTGTATTTGTCATTATCTTTAAGTATTGGCTGGTCATTGAAATACCACGTAACATCTGGCTTTGGTATACCGCTAATTTTAGCTGGGAACTTAGCATCAAAGTTAGGAAGTTGCTGAAGATCCGTGAAATTTTGCGTAAAGCTTGGTGCTTGGAAGACCTTTCTGATGTTGGCATTTGCGTTAGATGTATCTTGGCCGAGTGGATTTGTCAGACAACAAGCATAAGCTCCTTGGTCTTTGGCATCGGATGGATTGATCTCTAAAGTTACTTTTTTTCCATCACATGTCATCATCAATCGTTGAGATGGTTCTAGCGGTTGTCCGTCTTTCGTCCACGTAATATCTGGTATCGGATTGCCATTGAAGGAAGCACTGAATGACAGTGGTTGGCCTTCCTCGACCGAAATATCTCGTAACAAAGTTAAGAATGTAGGCTTCTCTTGTGGAATGTCCTCTCTCAATTTGCCAACTACATCGAGTTTCGCTTTGCAAGATGCCGTTCCTTCGGTATTGCCAGCTACAACTTGATATTCTCCCGCATCTTCAGGAGTTGCTTTATCGATGATTAATGCGTGAGTACCATCCGGATGACTAATGATATTCAAATGATTTCCATCCGGCACAATCTGCAGAAAATTTGAGTGATCTTATTTAACAAATAATACTTAATTACCTATTATATATATATATATTTTTTTTTTTAATTCACACACCTCTTCGCCATTGTGCAGCCACTTGAGTTCGGGCGTTGGTTTACCAATTACTTTCACTTCCAATTTTGCTGGCAAGTTTTCGACCACGGAAAGTGGTTGAAGACTTCCAACGAAATCTGGCCTCTTTTCTTTTTCCTCTACCTCAACCTTTGCTTCTCCGGTAATGTCTCCGAGTTTATTAGATACGACCACGGAGTAAGTACCTGTATCTTCTGGTCGCACTTTGTCGATTATTAGACCAATGAGACCATTGGGCTCGTTTATGAAATTAAACTCTTTTGTTGATCTCAACGGTATACCGTCCTTGAACCATTGAACGTGAGGATTCGGAAATGCAACGATTTGAGCTTGTAACTTGAGAGGCTGTCCTACGATGGCTTTTACATCTTCCAGGGGCTTTGTAAATGTTGGACTTCTCGCGGTAGCTATAACATATATTCAACTTTGAATTATATGTTTTAAATGTTAATAGGATAAACTTAGAGAGTTTCTTACGCGTGACAGCAACTGCGCAAAGTGCACTTTGTTCTCCCGTTGAATTGGAAGCCACCAGTTTGTAAGCTCCGGAATCCGCAGGATTTACATTATCAATTGTCAGTTTCGTAGTACCGTCCGGAAGGTTTTCGATTTGAATATGATCGTTAGGTGCGAGTAATTCACCGTCTTTAAACCAAGACATTAAAGGAATCGGGCTACCGTCCGCTTTGGCCTTGAGTTCGAATGGCTCTCCTTCATCGATATTCACAGACTTTGGTAAAGTTAAGTGACCAAACGAGGGTGGTTCGAAAACCATATTTAATTCGCAACTAGTCCGTGCACTTCCTGCGATACTGCTAGCTATACAACTTATTGTTCCTATGTCATCGGAAGAAAACGTTTTAATGTATAGAGTGCTATCGATGAGGCCCTCGACGTGAGTTATCACTTCGTGGCGCGCATCTTGAATTATTGGCGTATCGTTCAATAGCCAAGCGATCTTTGGTTTTGGTATTCCAGATACTCGAACTTTCAATTCAATATCTTGCCGATCATTTATGGAAACTTGAGATAGCTCCTTCAAAAAGACCGGTGATTCAACTAGAAAGAAAAATTTATATACATTTCGAATAATACTGTACTTATCAACACTATTCTCCTCGCTTTTCAAACTTACGGTGAGCAGTTAGTAAAGCTTCTGCGGTTGATTCACCCAAGTAATTTTTTGCGAAAACCGTATATGTTCCGCCATGTTCAACATTAACATTCTTGATGATAAGTTTGTACTTGTTGTTCTTTCTATCTTCTTCCGTTTCGAATTCATTGCCTATCGTCAATTCTTCGTTGTTCTTTAACCACGTTATCTCAGGCTTTGGATTTCCTTTAATTATTACCTCCCATACGGCTTGTTCGTCAACCGGTGCAGTGAGATCTTTAAATTCTTCGATGTTCGGTTGCAGTAAAAGACTCAAAAGGGCCTGATAAAAATCAAATTAATGATAAACCTTAGAATGGGATGTGATATGATCTAAGAGCAAGAAACAACGAACGTCAAGGACAAAATTTCTCGCTTACGCTGCTTTCGGCATGGCCCCATTTATTTTCCAGCTTGAGCGTATACTCTCCGGTGTCCTCACTTCCACACTTAGGTATCTTCAATGTAATCGTACTTTCGGTCAACTTATCTGCCGCAGGCTTATTGTCCATCTTCCATTTGATTCTTGAATCGTCATTTGGGATCTCCAATCCCTTGCAGAACCTTTGGAAAATAAAAAAAAATTCAACGAAATAAATGTGGCACACGTATATCGTTATAATCGTAGGTAACTGAGCTTACCAAATTACTTCGGGAACCGGATCAGCCGTAAATACAGCTTTGAACTCTCCATTCGTACCATCCGCAATGTCAACGTCGCTAAGGGGTTCTACGAATCGTGGTTTTCGCAAATCGTCGACCGTGCCAACCTCCAACTGTCCTTGTACGATATCTTCGCCAAGTTTATTTGTAAAGATACACTCGTAGAGACCTGCATCCTCGAGCGTGGCTTTGCTCAGTTCGAGCTGATACTTGTCACCTGCATTGGTGATACGTATACGTTCTCCAGTTCTGAGGATCTTGCCGTCCTTGTACCATTTTGCATCAGGTCTTGGCAAACCGACGGTGGTGACCTCGAAGGTAGTGTTTTGCGTTTCAAAGATCATCCGATTTTTTAACGACGATTCTATTATATGGGGTGGTGCTAAATAAGAAAAGAAAACGTTAACATCCTTGTGATTTCACTTTTAACATGTGTGTGAGAATCGCGACATATTACTGTTCTACGAAACGTTTACTTTCATCGTGCACAATCGTGAAGACGGTCTTTTGGAATAAAAGTGGCGATTAGATTTGTTACGAATTAACGTAAACTGTCCGACGCCACTTTTATTCTTCCGGCCCGTAATAAAGATAGAAGTGTTAGACAGCGCTGTTGAAAATGTTGATCGTCGTCGACGACGTAAACACGTCCGTCCTGTTAAGTTCGATTTTCCTAACTTACCTCGATTAATAAGGCGTGCGGTAACTTTGGCGCTGCTGGCTCGATTGCGTGCTTTTTCACATAGACATGCGATAGCTCGATAAGATTCTATGGATTCTCATGAATGGGCTCAATCGTTGCTAACACGGTTATTGATTCTCATTTGATCCTTTTTATGCTCAACCGATGAGAGAGAGAGAGAATCCATTGAATTTTTTAAAGCATTATTGCGTCTAAAGCAAAATGAGTCGACGGAACAAAAGATGGAACGTTAAGTAGGTGCACAAAGGGTGGGTAAAAAATGCGAGTAAGGAGAGAGACAGTAGAAAACGTGCATGCGATATCGATTCACCAAAGTCTGTAATGGCTTGAAGATAAATCGCCGATTACAGTGACTTCCGAATCTGAATTGAAGAATAAATTTTATTATAGTTCCTACGTTGAAAGATGTCCAAGTATTTCGATCGTACCTGATTCCACGCCTTGTTCCTTATCAAGAATTTCGTTAAGAACGGTACGTTGTCGTTTAACGCGATCTAGAAGAGCCTCGAGCTCTTCATCGACCTCTTCTTCACCCACCAGAACTCCCTTTTGTAAGTTTTCTTTCGAGATCGTACTTTTTTCTGCTTTGTACGATTCGACGGACTCTGCCTTCTCTAACTTCGAATTCTGCCTGGTCAATCGACTCTCCTCGGCGGTCCCTTTTTGTGATCGACTCAAAGTCATTTCGCTAGCTTTCGTGGAAAATGACTCTTCAACGGATAGTTCCTCGATAATCGTTTCGTTCAATCTGGACGCTCTGAGAGGTTTGACCTCGTCCAAGACATTTTTCTCGATCGTATGGCCGTCGACATTCTTGAATTCTTCGGAAGAGCCGTTTGTTAATTTAAGATCATCCGTTAGTTCGGCATATCGGACGTCGTCCATGCTAACATCCCTGGAGATGGCTTTCAAAGTTGATTCGTCGTCCGATACCGAAATTATCGAAACGCCACGATTCACTTGCAGTCTCGACCGGCTATTATCGCTGGTCTCTGAGAATTCCTCGACGAAGACGCCGTTCTGTATCTTCTGTGGCCCGTTCTCTTCTTGCAGCATGTAACTGTAAGATCCTATTTCCTCAACTGTCGGCCCTTCCGAGCTTAACTCCTGAAACTCGACCTTCGTCGCGGTCATCTTGCTGATCGTGTGTCTCTCGTCCGGACCTGTGAACGGGCTGTCTTGTCACAATACCTTCTACTACGATTACACCGAGAAAGAGAAGCTCTCTAACGAATCTATTGTTTATCGTTCGATTCTACTTCAAACTCCATGGGTTACTCAAGCGACTAATTAACGATCACTTTAGCTTAGCGTGAGCCATATTACCTGTGAGCGTTGACTGATGAGTCGTCGTTGATGCTACGGTGATGGTAACTTTGTCAGCTTCATCTCGTACTACCTCAACCTTCTCTTTCTTCAACGCGAACCGACCTGAATTTATTACACATTTTTGGCTAGAGGCTAGTCCTTAATCTATCGATCAAAACCAGCTGTCTCTTTGATAATTTATAGAATCGATACTTATACGGTCAATGTCATTGATATTAAAGACACGTTATCTTCAACCTCCGAAGCTGCCACTGCCAAGTGTTCACTTCATGTTAGACTAAATCGTCGACGATCAATGTTAGATGATTTTATGAAACATCGAAATACAAAGACTATCTAACGATGAGTCGATAATATCGATTTTTTTCGGTAGAGAAGCAAAATGAGAAGAGTGATGCGAGTTTAGAATCGATGAGAGGTGAGTCTCTACGATCTTGTAATATTACCTTCCGGGCCTGATTCTTCAGCTTGCTGTTTCTCCATTTCTATTTCTTCTATCTCGATCTTCTTCGTCTTCGTTTCTTCCTCGATCGTTTCGGTGCTTCCTTCCGTTTTAGCTATGAAAGTTCACATACAAATTGGACAAATCCGTACGATAGGAAGATCATAAAAGTGCGATGGATACGTGTAACGAATGAAACATAGAAACATGAACACAAAGATTCTCGATACGTCGTAACAGTTTGGAAGTGTATGTGTGTGTGTGTGTGTAGATACACATACGAAACACGACTAGACATGATCAAAGAAGAAAAAAGTCGTCAGTATCACTCAACAAGAAAGGAAAAAAAATAACAAGGATTCCTGAAAAAAGGTAGGAATGTAAAAAAAAGAAAAAGAAAAACATACGTCGTCCGTAGACGTGTATGGAACCAAGAAAACGTGATGTAGGGAAAAAGAAAAATAGAAAGAAGATATTTCTCATCTCGTTTAAAGAGATCGAAGAGTCTTTTGTAACCATGATCGTCTATAGATCTTCGAAATTTCATATTAATTTCACTGTTAAGTGCAAATCGAAGAAAAACTCCCGTAGTTGCATACTCTCTTTACTTACATATTTACTTACTTTACGTTGTCAAAGCATGACGATTTACCGCCAGGATTCTCGAAAGAAAGAATTTTATACGTGTGCGTGTGCGCGTGCGTGTTTCGAATTTAACCTGCTGCGCTGCTGCGCCGATAAAACTATTTTTTTTCTTTTTTCAAAACAGGTATACTAATAGTTCGATATATTCGAGTTAACTTTGCTAACGCATTATCTTGACGCCCGATTTCTAAAATCGAAAATAAGTTTGAAAGTTCGGGACAGAGCAGCGCTTCAGTTTTTTTTTTCTTTGTTCTTTAAGAGCGTTGGAATAAAAAGAAGTTGGAGGATCTTACTGAGAACGATGACTTTGCTCTTGCTGAGGACCATTCCAAGTTCGTTTTCTGCTCGAACTTCGTAGGCACCACCATCCGAGCCTTTGACTAAAGTTACCGTCAGATCGTAACTCTCCTTTCGTTGCTTATCCCTAGTGATCTTGATTCTTGCATCAGCCGATACCTCCTGTCCGTCCTTGTACCATTTTATTTCGGGATCAGGCGTGCCAGATATTTCGACTGTTAATTTCAATGTATCGCCTTCTTTGATCCTTTGATCGGCCAATTTCTTCAGAAGTTTTGGCTTTGTGTTGACTATAAAGTCGGCATGGCATTTATTCTCGCCATATTCGTTCTTCACTTTGCAAGTGTAACTGCCCTTCATTTCAGCTTTCACGTCCTTCATGAGGAGCTTGTAATGGTCACCTTCTTCGACGCGAGTGTACTCGGTACGTTTTTCTGTGATTTCTACATCACCGATGAACCAATGAACGCTTGGTTTTGGATAACCATCGACTTCAACCGCTAATTCGACGTTAGTGTCGCCTTCGTTGGCCGAAAGGTTGGTCAGTTTTGTCTTGAACCTCGGTATACCGCTTACCTATAATCGTTATAATAATATCTTGTATCATTATTATAATTAAGACAGAATGATTTAACTCGTAACATACCTGGACTCTGGTTTGATCCAAAACAGTACCGTGCGTATTAATCACTTCGGTCTTGTACACTGCAGCATCGGTGCCGACCGTACCGGTGATCTTTAATATGTAATTGTTTTCTTCTCGAACGATCTTTATACGCTCATCCTCGACGACGATCTGTTCATCCTTGTACCACTTCACTGTAGCTTCTGGATCTGACTCTACTTCGATCAGCAGAGTCAAAGAGTCGCCTTCGTTGATTACCGGGATACTACCTAGTCTCTTCCTTATCTTTGGTGGGCTCTTTACGGTAACGTTCCATATTTCTGTGGTTTGATTGATCTCGTTTCGAGCAACGATCGAGTAAGATCCAGCATCTTCCATACGAACACTTTTGATCACGATTTTGTATACATCACTTCCTTCTTTTTCTATTTTGATACGTTCGCTTTCTTGAATCAATTGTCCATCCTTATACCACTTTACTTCCGGCACTGGAGTACCTTCTACCTGAACGGTCATCGTTAAAGTATCTTCCACGATCGTTGTAGTGTCCGATTGTTTCTTGATCACTTTTGGAGCAGACTTCACGATAAGCTCGATTTCCGTGGTATCCTCTCCCAGCTCGTTCTTTGCTCTTATCGTGTAGATACCAGCGTCTTTCGTCGTTACATTCTTTATTACCAACGATAGAGATTCTTCGTCCTCCCAAAGATATTTTATTCTTCCACCGGCAACGATTTCCTTCCCGTCTTTGGTCCATGTGATATCTGGCTTGGGATAACCCTTCACTTGCAAGTCCAACATTGCAGAACCTCCCGCGCTTACCTCCGATTGTTTCGATTCTGATTCGAGTTTAGGTTTCTCTGGATCCCTCAGTAATTGATTAACCGCCCCTTGCACGGTCAACTCCGCGCTACAACTTATATTACCTGAAGCGATTAAAATTAATATGAAAGTTACAAGTTATAATAAATAAAAGTGTTTGCGCTATAAGTCGCTAATGACAGATTACCTGTGCTCGTTTGAGCAACACAAGTATATAAACCAGCGTCTTCGGGCTTCACATGTTGGAACACCAAAGCGAGAGTGTCCTCGTTATCTCTGAAAAGTACTTTGAATCTTTCCTCGGGATCGAAAGGTTGACCATCGCGAAGCCAAGTGAATTGAGGCTCTTCGCCAGGTTCCAAAAGACCTTCCGGTAATCCAGGAAACATCGGCTTATCTTCTGTCACGGTTACCGTAGCCTCGCAAGTTGCTTCGCCATAACGATTCATCGCTGTGCAACTGTATTTACCAGCGTCGACTTTTTGTACGTCAGGTATTACCATTTCGTAGAATCCTTTATCCGCTTTCTCCGTTATTATTGTTACACGTGCGTTTCTCGAATCGATTAGCGTGCCATCTTTATAGCTTTAACAAAGTAAAAGAATAACTTTTATAAATAAAAATTGTTTCATTTACAATCGGCAAAATGTACTTTATTTTCAACTTACAATTTAAGTTCAGGATTTGGATCTCCTTTCACTTTGATCATGAAACGTAAGTAAGTGTTTTCCAATAATTCAGTATCCTTTAGACGTACTAAGAAAATTGGAGAGTTTGCTTCCGCTCGTGCCTTCTTTTCTTCAGGAGTTACTGCAATTTTCGCGTTAATTATCAATCAATATCTTTTATAAAATAATATTATGTAAATTAGAATGCGTTGACGAACTTACGTTCTTGGACAACCAACTGTGCTGTACAAGTTGCTTGGCCATCCCCGTTCATAGCACGGGCGATATAAATTCCGGAATCCGATTCGTGAACATTTTGTATCTGAAGTTTGAAGCTTTTATCGTCAGACGTTTGAATCACACGATCCGCTAATTTATCGTGCAACGGCTTGTTATCCTTAAGCCATTGTATCTTCGTTGTCTCGTCGGCCGACACCAAGGTACACTCGAATGTAGCGACTTCTCCAGCTAGATAAAAAAGAGTTTTAACTAAATAACTCGTATCAGAAATCGATCGAACATTTATCGACGACGTGATAAGCAAAATATAGCAATTAGAAGTTGTACGATATTTTAAAGATATTGCAGTCTCATAATGCTTTTTCTATTTGTCTTGTCTTATATAATAAAGATACTTGAGTATGTAAGAGAAAACAGTAACTAAACATAGATTGTTTTGTTCGTGATTTTACATTCACTAGACAGAAGAGATTTTTATAAGCAGAAGATATATAAAATACACGAATACGTGTATTTGATGGTTTTAGTAGTTTATCAGTTTTTACAACACCAAAAAATACGTAATAAAAAATGGCACATATTTCTAAAGGTACAGGAGGACAAAAAAGTAATTCAAGAATGCTAGAAAAATGAAAAGAAAAGAAACATTGTTGCTTACTAATGTAAAAACGTGTACCTATAAAATGCACGAAATTCTACTAATAATTGAAAGTAGAAAGAGATAAAGAGACTATTTATAAAGCAATAATGGTTAAGTCGATGAGTATGCTTATTCTACTAAATAAATATTACACGAAACGATACATATAAACTTAGAAAGTAGGTTGATAAGATTGATAGTAGTTTTGATAGAGTATGATGTAAGTGAAGAATATGTTGTGACGTGAAAATAATATAGCTGTGTGAAGTATAAACTGTAGAGTATAAAGTTGTACATCTAGGATAAGCAACGAAGCGATTTCAACCTGCAACAACGTGTGTTCACGTTTAAAAGCATTTTAAATAGCTAGCTATAAGAAAAAGATAGAGAAAAGTAGAGTGATCAACGTTGTAATAAAATACGAAAAATAATAGAGTAAAAATGCATAGAATAGTAGAGCATGATGAGAATAATAGTGAAATCTCGTGTCACTTTACCTATGGCGTGTATCAAAGCCTTTTTTGCTCGACTCGCTAGAACAATAAAAATGTATCTTGTGATACGTTGTCGAATACAAACGATACTGTTGTTTCATGTTATCCTAATTCATACCACTTACACTTGTACCTCTCGTTCGTATAAAAATCTATAACTAGAAAATTGTGTGAGATACATCCTGTGATTGTTGTCTTTTCTTTCACGAAGAAATATGTACATGATATATCCGACTGTTCGTTTAATTCGAACGACTGGCACAATAAACACGAGCAAAATTACTTACGTTCAACATTACATCCTGCGATGGTTTTGAGGAAGATAGGTTTCCCAGTTTCAGTGGTACCTAATGAGATTTTCGCTTTACTGTCAGCAGCTGATTCTAAACCTCCGCTGGTAGCCGTTTTGTACGAGCTCGAAGTTTCGCTGATTTTCTCGCTACCATGAACGGACGAGGAGATCATCGCGGCACTAGCCGATGAGGATGATTCGACGTACGAAGTGACACCAGTACGACTGCTCGATACCGATGAATACTCTATTGACGATAACTTCGTATACACGTGTACAAGAAAATGATTGTAATTACTAATCCTCGTTGATTAAAACGATCGTTCTTACCCTCTACGACTTTCGACGAGGCGCTGAAGCGACTCGAAGAATATCGACGAGACATGTTTGGATTTCCTTCTTCAGCTTTAGTTTCGGTTGTTGGATTCGGTGGTCCTGGATTCGATGGATTGCCCTTTTGTGGACCAGGATTAGATGGATTGCCCTTTTGTGGACCAGGATTCGATGGATTGTCCTTTTGTGGACCAGGATTCGATGGATTGCCCTTTTGTGGACCAGGATTCGATGGATTGCCCTTTTGTGGACCAGGATTCGATGGATTGTCTTTCTGAGGACCAGGATTCGATGGATTGCCCTTTTGTGGACCAGGATTCGATGGATTGTCCTTCTGGGGACCAGGATTCGATGGATTGCTCTTTTGTGGACCAGGATTCGACGGATTGTCCTTCTGGGGACCAGGATTCGATGGATTGCCCTTCTGTGGACCAGGATTCGATGGATTTCCTTTTTCTTGATCTGGATTAGAAGGATTAGTTTTTTGAGGACCTGGATTCGACGGATTTGTTGTTTGAAGCGGTCCTGGATTTCCTTTCGTCGCTTCTGATTTTGCTGGTCCTGGATTATCTTTTACTAATTCTGGCTTTGGTGGTCCTGGATTTCCTTTTACTGCTTCTGACTTTGGCGGTCCAGGATTCCCTTTTATTGTCTCCGCTTTCGAAGAATCCTGAAGTTTAATTTCCTCTTTTCCCTCTGGTACTTCCTCTAATTGTAAATCGTCTGCTGCGTGTTCCGCTAAAGCGACTAGATCGCTGGCATATTGCCGAATTTCTTTCAACCAGGCTGCTTTCACCGGATCCTTGTGTGCTATTAAAGTGATGGGATAACCAGGGAGACTTGGATTGTGTAATTCAAAAGAACGTAAATTATCCGGATGATCTTTCAATTCTACCTCCGGCAACTAAAATTGTACATTATATAATATAAAAACACATATGCAATAGTCGAAATAAAAATACATAGAATAGCTGCATTACATACTCGAATAATATCCTTTAGGACGAAAACTGATCTGTCCTCCGAAATTCGTCTAACTTTACAGATGAGAATTCGAGCTTTGAAGAGAAATAGGTACCTTTCCTTGCTTTTTCCGTCCTTGTCGATAACTGTGTACCACTCCTACGAATATAATCAAAATTAATCCTATCGAAATTAACTTGTAAAATGTAATAATTATCAAATGAAGATGTACTGACGTGTGTTAGCAATCGACCAAGTTTATGTATATTGCCTTTGTATCCTTCGATATTACTAATGAATTTATTATCGGTTGCTCTGTGAGGAATACCTAGCATCAACTCCAAAGCTTTTTGGAGATCGTCACAGTTTTCACCTAGTCGTGTCGAATACTTCACCAGTTCCTGGAAATATTAAATTCTCGTCAAATAGATTCCCTAAAGTAATTTTAATTTAAAGGGAATACGTAAGCTACCGACACGAACAGTTGTCACTTTCCACTGTTTTTCCAACGTGATCGAGTCGCTAAAGAAAAGATAACTTGCCATGAAGATGACCTGTTTTTAGCTCGCTAAATTCGTACACTTTTGCGCCCACTCGTTGTTCACATTACCAAGGATAAAATTTCCAGTCGTATTGCAACGATCTTTCGCAATATTTGTGTTTTGAATGCGATACATGAAAGTAGGAAGTTAATAACGAAGAATATAAAATAATAAAGTGAAATAAATCGATATATATATATACATATATACATACACACATATACACGCGCGCGCGTACGTAGAGTATATGTTGCTTATATTATTTTAAAAAACTATAGGTACTAATTATTTCACCGCGAGACGCATTTTCAAGGCAACGTAGGAAGTATTCTAGCGCCGTGCTATTTTCGTCAGACGCAATAAAATTTAGATGTAAATATATATAGGACATATATATGATTGGTACTCAGTCATGTTAGATAGTTTGTTACTATTTCAATAAAATATAAAACGTATATTGTGATAAGCGTGTTACAGACAATATGAATTTGAAATTGTTCCATGATATATATATCTATGATAAGCAATCCTCATAGTTTAATAGAACGTTTGCGCATTCGAAGCTATCAAAATATACTAATTGACACTTTTGCAAATCAATGGAAATTACCTTCAGTAGAAGCTGGTAGTCGTTTATGCGTTGTATCGGAAGCTTTAAGTGCTCTGATACGCTCTTGTCGTCACCGAGAGTCTGGCTCAGCTCCTACAAAAAACGATATAAGTTAAAAAAAGATCCAAGCGGCTTATCGAATTGAAATATTGTTCGGCGACTACATTGGTACGATCATTACTTTTTTCACTACTAAACGAACAATATAATTTATGCTAGCACTGAATTATCATATAAAGAAGAATTCGCACACTGATAATATTTCGTACACTGAAGAAATATCCTCGAAACAGATCGACCAGTCGAGTTAACGTATAAAATCCAACTGGCCTCGGGAAAAATTCGCAGAAATGTGAAAAATTCTTTATTGGATCGAATCGACAAGATTATTCGGTGTTCACGTTCTCCACGGTAACTCGACACCGAAGTGACACGAATTTGGTGCGAACACGTGTATTTTTGGACGTGATTGGATTGTCCACACATGAGAACTACGTGACTGTATTGACATACGAGGCGCCATTGTCAGATAGGGAAAGTGTCTTTGATGTCTCTGAGAGAAGAAAATCTCGATCCTATGGATGAAAGGACACACCTTGGAAGTTTGGTCCTAGCCGTCGTTGTTTCGACGTCGTTTCCGTGGTTGCTGGCAAACTGGACCATCGGATAAAACTTCGTTCCTTTCGACAGACAGTCAGTGGTTACCGAGAAAAAGCCCCCACGATAGCTAGTTGGGAGACCAATACGGCCACGGCTATACTTAGACGCCGGATGGATGTACGAACGCTTCGCGGAGTGACCACGCAGAAAAACGACAGGAAGATCGCATGCGAATCGTAGACGTTTTTACTCTTACTCTCTTCTCGCTTGTTTCTTCCAGTGAGATCATTTCAGTTTTAACATTTCTATATATATACGTATATATAAATTAATAAAAATCGTAAGATTCGAAAAGAATTTTCCAATGCCTTCTTACATAGATCAGACCTTTTTCGAGTATTCGTAAGTCTTTCGGTCTAAGAATATTAGAAAGAGTCACAGAAAGAAAATGTGAAATACTATCGAAATAACACAAGTCCAAAGACTGTTGTTTCCTTCGCCTACGCGATTACGTAGCTGGGATAAAGAGAGATTCTTGAAGAAGTTCTTTAAGGTTTGGATCCGATGACTAGCCGACAGTTAGATCTAATGATGTTTCAACAAACACGAATAGATGTTTTCCTCCTGTAATTTGGATAAAGAGAAGTTTCGAAATATGAATCATCAAAATGTTTGTAAAATAACGTACGCCTTGATCGATCAATGATCATTTATATTTCAAGGTCAATGACAAAATGAATGATAAGCTTTACTCAAAATAGAAACCAGTCTACCTCTGTAGACGATGAAATTTTATAAGCTACCGATCGATAAACTTTCTTTCTTTCTTTTCTTTTCGATCTACGTTCACCATCGGGCAACTATCGTGCGTTCGTAAGAGAGACGAAAGATGTTCGGCCTGTTAAGAATAAACTCAGCTATTTCGGGGACTGGACAGACGCCTGCTTGGCCCCCGCTCGTTATATAATTGCAACATTTTCTCCAATCCATACCGACTCGATTATAGAGCGTGGGACGAACGACGAATATCGCGTCACCTGTTTCTTCTTCTTCTTCTTCTTCTACTTCTTCTTTTTCTTCTATCGATTTGAAAGACGTTGTTAGAAGGATAGCTTCGATAAAGTTTTTTCCTTGATGCCTTGGTAAATTTCAACGTGATGATTACTTCTAACAAAACTCACGCAATCACGTATCTATTGTATATAAGAAACGAGAGAAAAAAAAGCAGACTCGCCATTGTTATTTTTTGATAAATCAAAGAAGTCTGTTTGTTCTTACATTTACATATATTATGTGAGAAACGGCGCTAAGTACGAAGACCACCGACAGAGATCATTTGTAACTGTCGAGTTTGAGAATTGAATTCGGCGAGCTTCGATGTCACGGCGCAGATAACGCGTATGGTTTGTGCCAAATAGAAGGAAGTAGAAATCTGTTTTATCGTTTTCACAAAACTAGCTTTTGGATCCGTACAGAAACCTGCATTATCATTTTGCTAAAAAAACTGTACGATTCTTCTATACGATGCTTAACATTATGTTATTAATTTGTTATTTAATCAACTTAAGACTCACCTCAAAGTATTCTCGTACTTGATCGTTCATCTGGAGAAATTCCTGAGCAAGTGGTTCGTCCCGGCAATAAGCAACATGTTTGTCGAAGTCACGTTCCTTGGAGAAATGATAAAGAATCATTATAATCTTTTTCTCCACATCCTTAATAAGGAATGATCGAAATATAAAATGATACTCACCAGTCTCAAGAAAGTTTTTCCCAACATGCGTGGCTGATCCGCATAGTATTTAACACCCTCGATCAACACCCTGCCGAACGATCTAAGTAAGGCCGGAATTAATTTTCATGCCACAAAATCACTCCATGCCTACGTGCCTTTAATTTCGCTTCTCGCGAGACGTATACAGCATACTGTTATAAATTTTTTATAAAAAGGGTATAAGGGTGGGTGTCTGTGCGCGATGCAAGAAATGCCTTACAATTAGTTACGGGGGACGTGGACTGTGACAATACTCACAAAAGCAAACTGAAATCTTGTTTGTTTTATACGTGTTATTAACACGAAATTTTTGTTAATACCGAGACGTCGTCTTTGTATCTCGGATATGTTTAATTTTCTCCTTTTCCTTGTTGTAAAATACATCGTTTACATAAGACTATGTTTTCAGTCATTTTTTTTTTCAACGATAATTATAAGAATTAATAAGAACGTCTAGAATCTTTCAAGAAAATGACCTATTATGAACGTTTCAAGATTCTTGATCGCTCTCAAACGTAGTCTTACGCAAAAAACCTTTCATATGTTACTTTGTATTCCACACATGTATCTTTTTTAAAGAAATAAAAAAAGAATTGAAAAATATACACACGTAAGTCGATGACGAAGCCACACGTGCACAAAACAACATTTCAAACATGGACTTTCATCCTGTGTATACATACATACGTACTGTTTTCCTATACTGACAGTGAAAAATGTAAGTTAATGAGTTTACGTGTACGTGTGCTCTATGAATGATCGTGTGTACGTGCGTTTCATTTGATATGTTTATATGATGCTATACGGAATAACGAAATTTCAGTTTGTTTCGTGTATGTTTGTCCATGACGATGGACGTGTTTTGACGAAAAGAATATTTTTGGGGCGAATTCGTGGTTGAGTCTGAGAGACGTAATTGATTGTTCTTTTGGCTGATCGATTATTTGCTCAATCGAGGACTTTACGTACGTATTGTGAAAGTCTGCGATTTGCTTCAGGTTCGTGAAGATGATGTCTTTGTTATCGCGAACTATACGTGGAACGTCTGGATTGTCGAGTGGTTTCAAGTAACGTTCAACGACCAATTGAATGTCTCTGCCGAATTCCTCTTCCGTTTCGACAAGTTCCTTCACCACTGCCCTACAAACAATATATCATCACGTATCTTCGACAATGAATGGGATTACGATAAAAAACGTAACGACAAAGGAACGTACTCTCTTCGATAATGAGAGTCTTCCGGTCGATGATGACCAGTCGTGGCGGAACTTTCTTCGCTCAGAGTTGTTTGCATTAGAATGGACATTGGTAGCCATCCTTCTCTTCCATCGGCTGTACGAACGTACACTCTGGAAACAAAATATCACGTTTCATACAAATGATATTTATGCATTATTATCACTGAAAATAAAGATACCATCGTATGTATAAACGTGTGTACATGCGTCATTCGATAAATTAAAAAAGGGTCAAAATTTATAGATGTCGTGGGGGAGATAAGTGTACTCGAAATAAAACCAAACTTATCTGAAATTAAATTAAACGTTCGGCAAATTTTTCCGTCGGCTGAATGAACGATGATCAACCGACGGTGAGAAAGTGCGACGCGTTAGTCACAAGATAAAAATATAATCCGCCGAATCCCACGCATCCGAGTATCTATCTATACTTTGTAATTTTGATGGAAAGAGAAGCAAGCATTCGCTTGCATCTATTCTCGCTGTCGTTAGATGCAATTCCAAGAAGTTCGATTAAAGACATTACTCGAAATAGTGTAAGTTCGAAGAGCTCAATGTATTCTTACAGAGGTAATACTTGGCAAACAAAACATTTGAGATTCGATGAAAATATCATGAGAAATCGATTTTTCTGATGTAAACAAAAACGCATCGAGATTTCGTTTAATCGTTCTTAACAAAATTTATTTACGATTGTAAACTACTCGAAGACTACTTCATTTCGTCTTGGCAAGTATTTAATTCTCGTTTCTAGTCGTCGAAATATAGTTTTCTTTAGAGCAGCCATACGTTTCCACGTAGATCCGTAGTAAATGGTTCGCAGCTCATTGAACGTCAACGCTGCCAGAATCACAGACGACATTTTAGGTTTGAACCTCACCTTTACCCTAATTTATTTTCAGAACTGGCCGATATTTATCCTTGCGCGGAGTCACTTCTTTTTGGCGAGCTAATGTCCCGAACTCCTGCGTCTCTCGAATATTATGCAACGAATCTCCTGCGCAATTACTTCAACCGTTAATTTCATTGCTTCTCACGATTATCTTTTAATAGATAAGGAATGCTCATCGTCTTGGATAATTCTATTATTGGATAGACAAGGCCAATATTTTCGTACTGGCTAATATTCATCTAACGACAAAAGGTACCGACTTCTTCTGACGTAGTATTTTTTATTAATATTTTGACTGCATTTCGACGCGAGTATCATAAATTCATCCTTTCTTCTCTCTCTCTCCCTTTTCTTTTTCCTCTTTTTAATTTTGGAAAGATAAACGCGACGAAAGGACAAGTTTAAAAGTCTGTCAATTTCTTGTATCGTTCGATGATCGCAACTTTACACAATAATCCTTTCTCCGATAAATTTCTTTTACAAATAGGAAGATCGATTTTTACTCGTTTTTAGCGTTACGCCGATTACGAAAAGATATTATTGCTTCAGACATTTATAAATGGATAGTCTTCATTAGCGTCGTTATAAATCACCGTTACTGAATATATCTTTGTGGAAAGGAAGAGGAAGCTTCGTACAGTTTGACTGTTTTCAACCAACAAGAATGATCTATTCTCGATCGCCTCTCCTTTTATAGTTATCTTCGTTTATCTTACGATCCAAATCCTTCGGGTCTTCTCTCTTGAAAATTATCGAAATTTCATGCAACTTGAAATTTATCGTTCGCACGATGTTACTATACGAGTTCATTGACCTCATCGTTGAATGTAACGTTCGTCGTATGCACCTGTCGTTTCTCTGCATAACGGTTACTATTTTGATCGAGCAACACTCGCGTCGTCCGTTCGAGATTCGATTGGCAATTCATATAGCGTTTAAATTCGCCATGGATTAGTCGTAAATTTGCCGTGAATACACTGTCCACGTAGTTGCTCTCGCTTCAATTCTCGTAGATTTCCTTTGTAATTGCATTTTTAGAGACGATCATGTGGGCTATTGGATCGATAAATATGAAGATGGCTTTTAACATAATACATATTTCTATTTCTCGCATCACTTTACTCGAATTTATTATACTTTCCAGATTTATCCTTCCTTTTGCTTATCTTTCAATTATTCAAGGAGATTCGTAGAAAATTAGAAAGAGCGATAGTATTCACAAAACGAACAATGATGTAATCGAACAAGGGGCGTCTATTAACAAAACGCAGCTGTCTAGACTAGAATTCAATTCGTCGACAGAATTTAACGATGACGCGCCCTTGGCTCGTGTATCGGAGAGTTCGATGAACGATATCGTGATACCTCCTTCTCTCCTGTATTCAACTCGGTCTTGATATTTTTTTCAACTCGTTTACGATTAATTATTCTAAGTTTTTTTTTTTGCTAGCCTTACCTTTGGAGGCTACTGTCCGAGTTCGACCTTGAAATACTTCGTGCTCGCGGATCAGTATACTTTCGACGAGGTCGAATGGACAGCTTGTGTCTTGCGGCCGAATTGTCCAATATACCGTAGATTTCACCAATTTCCAACTCGGGATCCATTTTCATTTTCCTACAACATCGTCAATCGGTCGGTCATAGAGCCACCTTGGCTCGATTTCGATTTATTATATTTTATTTTTTTTTTCATTTTGGTTAATTCGTTCTTTTTTATTTTTATTTTTTTACGTCGAAGCAAATCGCACCTTGACGATTCAGCAGAGGCGATCCAAGCGATTAAGTATGCGGCTATTATTCCACTTGTTACATTTTTTTAACTTTTATAGCAAATTTTGTTTAGTCGTACACGTTGTTATCGAATGAAGTGTTGAAATGCGATCTAGTACAATCACTGGCACTGTTACAACGTTTTCAGCATGCATGCTGAAGGAAAAAAAAATCGACTTACTTTGCATGATCGGCATATTCGAAAGCTTCGACGATATCACCGACGTTCACCGTAAAGCCATCGGTCTCGTTCGTGTAATCCTTTACGACGATGTAATTATCCAATGGTTTCTGGAACAGAAACATACGTCAACTCGTACCGTTATTATTACGTAATAAATGCCTTTCGAAGTATTTTAAGCAGGAAAGAGAACGCAACGGAACAAATCCGTAAGAAATCGATAAAAGTATTATTGACGATAATATCAAATAAAATGACGACAAATGGAAAATTGTATTATTTCGTAGTTATCTCTGAAAATTATTACAAGAAACGTCATGTCAAGTTACCCGTTCGCTACCATTCTCCTGACAGATACTGCTTAATCTCTTGAAGCTCGGCGTATTTTCCCTACTACCCGAAATACCGAAAGACCTATCGGATCTTGACAGAGCAACGGCAACGTTATCTTGCTTCTGACAGAGTCCATTAGCCGAGCCTTCGAGACTACTAGTTATCGAGATTGTTCCGGTGAACGTGGACGTCATTTCAGCATCGATATCTTCTTCTCTGGCGACGGGGCAACAGTACATGGAGAAACGATGAGCGGTTGGCCGATTTAATCTGAGAGCCGAGAAAACGTGTAACGGCTCGAAATGACGAATACCGTCTTCGTCGAGAACGGTGTAGGCTACTTGTCCGGTTAAGACCGATCTCGAGGCTTCCCTAGGTACGACAGCCTGCAAACCTTGCTTAAGTATCATAAAGATCGACGTTGGTTTATGACTTCTTCTCATAAGGAACTCCTCCATGGCTAAACTGTTGTCAGCGTGAAGCAACGCCGTTGGTACGTCGATCGACGATTGCAGCGGAGCTTCTTCCGGAACTATCATCAGTGCCGCGCTTTCTCTGACGAGAGTTCTAAGGCGTGGATCCGTTCTGGCCAATTCCGGATCGCTACAGAGCTGTCCGAGAGCGTTCATGAAAGGTGGCCTTTCCTCGGCTAATTTTCTCATAATCGTCAATCTCTTTAACACGTCCAAGGTGACTCTGTCGCTGGCCAAAGCACGAGTAGATTTGTCATCGCTGATCACGGCTAAAAGACTACTGGCCGTGCTGGACATTCCAAGAGCTCGAGCCAATCCCACAGCTTGAAGTAGCATTTCCCGCACGTTGCTACCCTCGTCGTTCAACAATTCTTTCACCCGTAATTCGCTCGATTCTCGAACAGCTTCAACAATCGCTTTGTGTACCGTCTCGGCAGCCTCCTTCTCCGTTGCTACGCTCGCCACTTCTTCGGACACCTTTTGAAGAACTCGCGAAACCAATTCCGGATCGTTTTTCGATACCGTTCTGAACGCTGGTCCGATCAAATCGGTGCCATGTTCCTCTTCGAGAACCATGGATAATCTCTCGAGTACGACGTCGTCTTTCAACGTCTGGCCCACTATCGTAGATCTCAGTATATCCACTTTATTATTCTTTGAGTCGTCTATCAATTCCAACATAGTGCTTTGGCAAAGTTCACTTCGATTTTGCGGAATCAGGAGAATACGAAGGACCTTGTCTACCGATTGTTCCATGCTCTCCTCTTTCTGACGTAGCAAAACATTGAACGCTTCGGTAATCGACGAATAGACCAAGTCTTGTTTCACGGTTTCGTTATCATCGTTACCGGATAGCGCTAAAACCGCAGACGCCATCGCTGTTTTAATCGCATCTCGTAGCCAATCATCCCTCGCATTTTCTTTCTCGCCGTTCGACGTTTCCTTGACGCCATTAATCGTGATCGGCGATTTCGTACCATTCGTCAAGCCTTTTACGTTCGATCGATTGCCATCTCGTTCTTGCTGTTGCGCCATGTTTCTCGCCAACTGTGCCACGGTAGAAACTACTTGGGCCATTTTTACGGCCGCATTACCGTGTAATCCAAGCTTCTCTGCCATCACCAGCGCTTGTTCCAAAGCTACAGCCTTTGGATCGACGTCCACGTCTACCGCGGGTAAATTTGCGAGTACCTTTCTACCGATCGACAGACCAGCTTCCGACAATTGTCGCAACATCCTAGCATCTATGCTACTCTCTCCATGACACAAGGTATACGGATTGTAATGCAAGTGGTTTGGTCTGAGAAGACGCAATTCCTCCGGAGTGACCTCGAATCCTTGAACGGAAAATTCCACCTCGCCTTCCGGCGTATCGGTCAGATCTGGTGCTACGAAACGTGGACCTTCTTCCGTTTGCACGATTTGACCCGATACAAAAGTGATACCAGACTCTCCCGATTCTACGACCCGACCTGGCACGAAACGAGGTCCGTCCGGAGTGTCAACGACCTGTCCAGGCACGAAACGAGAACCCTCGTCTTCCGTGGAGATCACTTGACCAGGTATAAAAGTTGGTCCAACCTTCGTATCGACTATTTGACCAGGAACGAATCTCGGTCCATCGGCTGTTTCGACGGTCTGTCCGGGAACGAATTTTTGTCCTGTACGCGTCTCGACCATTTGCCCCGGGACGAACTTTGGCCCACCGCTCGTATCGATCACTTGACCTGGCACGAACTGTTCTCCCTTTTCCGTCATTACTATTTGACCAGGAAGGAAACCATCCTCCGTCATGACACCCGGTACGAATCGCGGCTCGTCTTTTCCACCGCGTACCAATTGCCCCGGGACGATTCTTTTCCCCGTTGGTAAGTTTCTCGAGCCTTCCGGTATAAACTCGACACCGATATCCGTTTGAACCATATGACCGAAAATTTCTTTCCGACTAAACATCGAACTCGCGTTAGCTGTCTTCGAATCTATCGGTATGCCCACCGGTCCTGCCTCCGCGAATACAACCTCGTCAAATTTACTAGCAGCGGCAAATTGAAATCCTTCCTCGGTGAGTACAGTTTTTCCAGGAACGAATACTTTCCCTTCCGGCGTTTTCAAAATATGTCCCTCGACGAATTTTGGCCCTTTCGGTGTGTCTAACGTCATGCCCGGTACGAATTGAAGACCGTTCTCGGACTCTTTGATGACTCCAGGCACAAAGTGTCCCTCTCCAGAGTCTTCGGTGACAAACTGTCCAGGAACGAAGTGACCACCTTGCGACGTTACCATCGTCTGACCAGGTACGAACTTTGTTTCGCCTTTGGGAGATCGAATACGCTGCCCTGGTACAAATTCCCAGTCGTCGGAAGTTCTAACGCTTTCTCCGGGTACAAAAATTTGTTCTCCTTGATGATCCGTGATCGTTTGTCCGGGAACAAACTTCGAACCATCCGGAGTAAGAATCGTTTGTCCAGGAACGAAGTTCCCGTTATCGGCTATTTGGCCGGCCACAAACTTTGGTCCTTCGTCGGTCAGTACAGTTTGACCTTGCACGAATCTACTCCCGTCTCTGTTGTGAAACGTTTGTCCCTGAATAAATTGCAAGCCCTGTTTACTCGTTGGCAAAATTTGTCCAGCGACGAACGACGGTGTCCCTGTGCCATTTTGTTCCTTAACTTCCATGATTCGACCAGGAATTAAAAGTGGTCCGTCCGGCGTGTTCACCGTGAAACCGGGAACGAATATGGGGCCTTGAGGCGTTTCCAAAGTTTGCCCTGGAACAAAAATGGGACCTACCGGCGTGTCCACTGTTTGACCTGCGACGAATCTTTGAGCACTTTTGATATCCAACTTTAGACCTTTCACTTTGTGCATCGTAGTCTTTTCTCCGCTCTTGATTTTTTCCACTAAAGCAGGAATTTCCTCGACTCTGGGAAGACGTTCGAGCGCTGTCTCGCCAACTTCCGTGAACTTGGCATTTACATTGGAGGTTGCTTTCAAGTCGTTAACCGAAATATTCGCGAGGGCGGATTCTAGAGCAGGTTCGGATTTTACTTTCAAAGGTGTCAGTGGTTTCACCATCGAGATAGCCTCGAATCCGCCAGTGTGTTCGGAAATTGGCGAAGTACTCGATAACTCTGTACTCTGATCAAACGTATGGGGTTCTATTTTAATTGGAGTAGGCAACTTAGTCGTCAACGGTACACCCTTCGACGAGATCGTATCTCTTTGAAAGGCGCTCAAATCCAAAGATTCTGGGAAAGTGTCGAACGTATCCTTCAACAAGTTCGTCGTGGTAATTATATTGCAAGCCCTTAACCTTGCACCTTCCAAGTCGATTCGTTTCCAGTTCTCGATCTCCTTCTCTTCGACTTCCTCCTCCTTAACGCTTCTCAACTTGAGATGCTTCGCTTTTTCAAGTTCCTCTTCCTCCGCAGCCTTTTCTTTCTCCTCAAATATCTTCTTCGCATAACTAAGACCCGCCTGTCTCTTTCTCTTGCGTCTTCTGGCTTCAGCCTCTAATCTCTCGCGCTCCTTTAGAACTTCTTCGCTGGGTCCAAGACCGTCGTAAAGATTCTCGAAATCCTTCAAGTTCTTAAAATCGACGGATACATTTTTCCCTTGCTTCAGTCTCAAGAGAACGGTATCGCAGTCTCGAGAGAGCATAACGTCCTTGACATCCCCGTCTCGTACAGCCGCTTCCAATCTGGCTGGAAAAACCAGACTGCATCTTCGTTCTTCGACCGTGTAAACGAATTTGTGATCTTCCTCCTCGACCGACGGCTTCTTCGTGCTTAAAAGATCTCTCAGAGCTCTTTGTTGTTCATTTTCGCCTTCGAGAATCGGAAACACGTAACGATAATCTTTCAAAACAACGTGCTTCTTTTTCTCGCCGAGTATCAGGCCAGCGGTATAATGATGAGGACCAAATCCGGCAGCATTCGTAATCTTACATTTAGACTTGTCGTGCGAATGGACGCCGAGAAGTACTGGAATGTAATGATGAGTCGGAAGCCCGTAAGACTTACCGGTGATGCGACAGAAGCGTTTAGCATCGGCTGGACTGATAGGAGGCAGCAAGGGGAAATAATTTGGCTTGGGGAGGCCCCTGCTCCTCCCCGTGATCCTACAAAAGGACATTTCTGTCCAGCTCGCTCTACGATCTCTCCAACTTTCTCTTTTTTTTTCCTTGCGTTCTTACTCGCGATATCATCAATTCCGCATCGATTCTAATCTCGACGACCCTCTTTCGACGTTCCTTTTCGTATTTCTTGACGCGGGCTCTCTGCTAAGATCGATCGATCGATCGTGCCTTCTTGAAAGATCCATAACGACTCGACCACGTTGAAGTCCAACTTTTTCGAATCTCCGAATTAGATTTGTCCGAGTTTTCTTTGCCACGACTTTTATTGCCTCTCTTGTTTTTCTTGGACTCTTTCCTTTTTGCTACGTCGGAGAGAGAGAGAGAGAGAGAGAGAGAGAGAGAGAGACAGAGACAGAGAGAAAGAGAGAGAGGGAGGGAGAGAGAGAAAGTAAGAGAACAGAAAAAAGTTACTTCTCCCAACCGTGCGTGCAGGAATACAGTCTGGTGAATGATCTCTCGTACTGTCTTTTGCCGATTATTTTTACCGTCAATTTTCTTTCGTCCAACTCGCCCGTTCTGCTGCCACTTCTCCGTTTTTTTTTCGGCTTTATATCCGTGCGAGCTCGTTGAAAGAAAAAGCAAAGATAGAGAGGGGTAGAAAGGAGAAAAAGAAGGAAAGAAAATTTCGCCAAGTTTGCCACACGAAAGTGAAGCGTCGCGCTTCGAGTTTATTTTTACTTGCGCGAAATGCCTATGAGGATTCCGTCGATGTTCTCGCCTTCGTCTCTCTCTGGTAGACGGCCAATTCTTTCATTTCCACGCGAGAGAAAGGAATCCTTTTTTCACGACGTCGATCGTGCTTCGGAAAGTTCTTTCTCTCGATCTTCTTCACGCCCAAATTTTTATATCTTCAATCCGTATTTTCACTTTCTCCTCCAGCTCCTCTTCTCACTCTAGTCACTCTTCGTATTCGATCGGCAAAATTGTATCGGATAAATTTACGACGAGTATTCTCCCAACTTATTTATCCTGATTTTATCAAACATCATTTAATCAACATCGCGTCGCATTGAATCATCAAACGTCTAGATTTAATAACGACGTTTTACTGTTTTCTCTTGATTCTCGCTTTCCAATAGTAATGAACAGCGGTGGAAGCGTTCGCTCGTCACTTTTACCGAACCTCGCGAAGCAACACCCCCGTCGTCCGTCTATTTTCACGCCAGTGCACTGCACTCTTTCCCTCTCTCTTTCTCTCTACGTGACTCTCCCTCTTCCTCTGTCAAAAGGCCTTTCCTTGGAACGGCGCGGCGAGAGAGTAATTCGAAATGATCGAAGAAAATCATAGGATCACGATAGACGCAAAGAGGGCAAGTCTCTTCGTCCTGACTCGAAAATGAATTCGATTTACTCGTCGTCGTCGAAGAAGCGAAGAAAGAAAAAAAATGAAAAAAAGAAAGATCTCTTTTTTTAAAGAAGAAGAATAGGAAAAGAATATCTCGAAATTTCTTCGAGTCGAAACGAAAGAGCAAGAAGATCCTTCGTATTCGTTAAGTGATTCGTGGTTTTGGTTCGATCGAAAAAAATCTTTGTGGTTCGCGCGCGAACGTCAAACGTTTATCTTTGATAAAATTGTGAATAAAATTCACGGGGGCATCTTTCTCGAAAATTGGAAGCTTTTGTCTCTCTCTCTCCCTCCTTCCCCCCTCTCTCTCTCGCTCTCTCTCTCTCTCTCTCTCTGATCGTGCTCTTGTTTCTTCGGACTATTCGTCGAAGGATCAACGGCACAAAGTTCGCGGCCTTTCCGCACAGCCTCCGTTACTTCGGAATAAGCGTATTACGATTCGCGGCGAACGCCAGACTACTACTCGATGTACGAGAAGTGGCTAAAGAGCCGTTTGCGCGACGAGACTCTCGGCTCCCCACGACCAGAAATAGCTACCCTTCTTACACTTCTCCAATACAACTTCAGAACGGAGTTACACGAGAGTCGGCCTTTTCGTATCTTGGTCTCTCCTCCTCCCGTTATTCGTCGACGAGGAGATCAAGCGAGCTCCTATCTCGACCTGTTACCTTGCTCTCTTGCAACCAAAGATTCCGATTTTCCCGAAATCCCGAGAATTTCCCAAAACATCGCATCGATCATCGATGACGTTTCACTCTGACGCTATGTATACTTAAAGACGATTACGAACGAAGATACGGCTCGTTCGAAAATCTTTCAGATTTTCGCGAAAACTTTATATTATTCGATGGTTGTTTCGTAAACATTTTAGAAATAAGGGCAATATTGGTGTTAAGATATTTTCAGCCTCTTACTCGTTATACCCACGTGCATTGAAACCAACGCGTGCCCCTTTTCTGTATTTAGGAACGTTGCGTCATTATTTCATATAAAACTCCAATTCCGATTTACGAGAACGTACGTTGACACAGAAATATGCTTTACATTGGATAGACTAAATATCGAAAAATAAATCGATGCGTACAGTTGAAATGTCTCCGTTCGAAAGGTTAATGCTTTATGATGATTTTAGTGTTTTATCGTCATATTCACAGTGTAGCAATTAATGATGTCCATAAAAACGAATGAATTTCGCACTTTCGCACAGTAATTTCAAGCGAAACACTATTTGCACAATTTCTTGATCGTAAAACAGCCGTTTTGTTTCGTTTTGGTAGTTAAACGGGTCTCAAATAAGTTCGCGACGCATTGTTGGCATACCGGAGACATGGGCGATAGACTTTAGAGGGTGAAACATTGCGATACAGTGCGCTGTATACCTCGATCACGGTATATCGAAAACGCTTTATAGAGTATGCAAATTTGTTGTGAAAGAGTACCGAGAGAGTTTCGTAGCACGATCGTTCGTGTTGATTTATCACGATAGCCAAGGTTGATTCTGATTTATTAAGACTCTTAACGGGATCGTGGTTCGTATAATTTATATCTGACATAAGTTACTAAATAACGTTATATGGCGGTTAAGATGTTTAGCCGATCGAAAGGGCAATTCATGCGAAACGAGTCTAACAGAGAGAGAGAGAGAAGAGTCGAAAAATGACAGCACAATATTCGTCCGATAATCCTTTGATAAATTTGAGAAGCTTCTCGCATTTTACCCAGAAAAAACATAGATATATAACAATCGAAATCACGCGACGCGAACGCGTATCATCGCATAGCACACCTTTTCATCATTCAACGATAAATCAGAATGATTTACTCGCATTACGTTGACGTTAAGTTGCTTCTTGAACGGCTCTATGGGTGGTATTGGCACATCGAAAGAGTCCGGCGATACGTAGATTTGACGTGTTGCCAAACTCAGTGATCTCCGTCCGAATGAGTTCAATATGTTAGCACGACAATGTAATTTATTTTCTTTCTATCGCGAGTTTTGAGATCCTCGAATCATTGGCACATCCATCTTTTACTTTCATCCATACGATCATCGATCGATCTATCGTGAATCACGCTACGTCCTCCGTATTCTAACTCAACGTCCTTACGACGAAGTTAAGTAAAGAGTTAATAATTCATAATGCAAGGATCAGCCTTCGGAAGCGAAGAATTCGAAAATAACGTTGCAAATTTTTAAGTTAGGTCAAGAGTAACCGAAAACGCGATATAGCTGCGACATTGAAAGAGCCAACGCGGTTAAAGACGTCGCACTTTCTTCGTTTCTCCACAAATTTTCTGACACGCGAAGAAGAATTACTGGCACAAACTTTAAGTTTTTGACGTCCAGCCAAAGACATTTCTTCTTCTAGCGGTCTGACTAAGAAATCCGTTTCGCGCATTCATAAGTACGATCCAAGATCTACGATCTATAATACGTCGTCTCGACGTTGATTTTGCAGTGGCTCGAAATCGAATAGTTTTGTTACAACATCCTAACCGATTATTCCGTACGCACGCTTATCCAAAAGATGCATTTCTACGAATATTCTTTTTGTAAAGGAGAAACCATAAAGATTCGTTTGAAAGAAATCATTTCGAAATGAAGCACGAAAGGAAATAAGAAAGAGAAGAATTAGAGCTGTGTCGGTGCATCGCGGGAGTAATTGGAATGGCGCTGCCGGTGGGTTCTCGTACTTCTTCCTCGGCGAGAAACTTTGGCATCGAACCAGATATTTTCTATCTAACTACGCGGTGCTCCACGGTTTTAGTTTAATTTAGATGATCCTCCTGTCGTGACGTAATGTATTTAACGTCTTCTTCTTTTCTTTTTTCTTTTCTTGATCTCACCTACACGATGACCAATTAGCGCGTAAAACGTTTACGCTTGCACTTCATCGTTGTCGTTTAACTTCTACTCCCTTTATCTATTTTTTTTTTTTCTTTTTTTTTTCAATTGAGATTTGACGTATCATCGTGGATCATGACGTACGCATGCAATCTTTGAAATCTACGTCATAAATCTCTACTTTATTCGGTTCGCTTGAGATAGTTTTACATGTGGTGGAAAAAAAAAAAAATCGAATTACTTACCCTAAGCGTCGATTGTAAAATTTGCGTCGATCTTCTCTCCTGGATTCTCGATTCGCTTGCTACGATTTTGCTTACTTCCGCTGTATATTCTGAAAAATGAAACGAGACTTTGTGATTCCAGTGAGCTTTCATTATGCTTCGGTAAAAGACAAAGATACGATCTTCGTCATCGATAAAAATTCGGTAGATATCTATTACCTTTTTTTCTTTTAGAGGTTACGCTCGTGATTGATCTGTTGTAAGCCATTGTACGGATGCTGAATTACGTCATTATTCTGCAATTTAAGACGTTACAATTACACCATGTTTTTTATCCGAATTCGTCATAGAATTATGGGAAAAGTAAAATTTGAAGATATACGTTTACGGAACGATCACTCGATACGTCGTCGCTTTTCCGCCATTACATTTTCGCGCGCTTTATACTTATTACAGATATATGTTCAAATCGATCATACTTTAATAATTGTTACAGTGCTGCCATCTGAAGGACCCGCTAAGGAAACATATATTCAAATGCATATTTCTGCGTCTTTCGTAAGATAAAAGTAAGAGTTTCTTATTAACCGAATCGCTGGTAATTTACCGACTATTAAAGTCCTGAAATATGACAGAATGAAGTCGTTACGATTCTGTATTATCGATGGAATATTTGAAAGCTAGAAAATCAAACGTAGCACGAACGAACATGCTTCAAGGAAATATCGAAAACAAGATATTTTTTGTATGAATCACAGCCTATTAACAAATTGGCTCATCTTGTCGTTCTTTCGTTATTGTTAGACGTAGAATCTATAGAAGATGTATGTTTCGTTACGAACAAGATCAGTAGTCGACTCTTTCAAGACGATCTCTATAAAATCGTGATTAAGGTTATACGAGACGTAAAAACGAATCGACTGGATGATCATACATACATACGTACCATAGCTAAGAATATTCAGTATTTTTTTTTCCTCGCGTCGCATCGTTTATCGTCGACGTTGTCACCGAATTCGATAATAAACGAATGAAAAATTGTAAAGAGAAGCGTATCGATAAATCGTAGACGATGGACGTAGAGATTGGTGAAAGTGGCGTCGGTGGATCAACCTTTGGTTTGAGCAAAATCTATTTCCGGCACGTAGAACCCGTATTCGTAGCTCCGATTGGCTAGCCCGTTAACCGAAGGCGCGGGGTTGGCCGCATTTTCTTGTACTTTCCCGCTAATCGGGTCACTTCCGCCATTGATTTCTACGCACCAGTCGAAAATCTTACATACGGTACGTTCATATATCGACTCATCGAGAAATCGAAAGAATAAATAAACCGGAAGTCGTTTCGAAAAATTTTCAAAACGATCGACCGAAGCAATTTCGATCGATAACGAGGAACGCATTATCGTATACGCACCTCGTAAACCTTAGATCTTAGACGCGCGCCCTTTGAAATCGTCTAAAGAAAATATATTTGTTCTCAAAATACGTACACGCTGTTGTGATATGATCGTTCGTTCTCCTGGCATCGGTATGTCACAGCTTTGCCTTTATTTGTCACCTGGCACGAAAACAAATTCTTTATCGGGATCACCTACTAAAAGACTATAAACTGTACAACCTATTGCTCTGTTAGTTCTTTTTTATTTTTTTATTTAACGATGTTGCAAGATAGTACATAAAAGAAAAAGAAAACACGATTCGTCATAACGTACAAGTAAACAGAGAAACGTGAAAATTATGTGACGATCTTTCTTCGATACGATTTCTAATTCTTCCCACAGCATTCGATTTCCTTCGAATCAATGACTTCTAATTCGAAGATCTTCTACGTTTTACATTAGCAAGTATCGTGACTTTTGTGATTGTAATGACTAACACCGGTTTGTTTAGGAAGAAGAGAAGCTAAAAACTTGGCCTTCGTATGACTGGACCCGCGGTTTGATTCACTGGACGCTTGACTTTCAGAAACTGTGCCAGGAAAATAGCGCGTAGCTATTTTACGAGGCACCTTGAGCACGTAACACAGAATTTCATTTCGGAACCGAGTTACACGTTCTCTATTTATTATGCGATGTCATCGCATGTCAAGCATTATTAGGTGCAACGAAAAGCGTCTTATCTTTGATTCGAACGATATCGAGACGAGAAAATCCAAGTTCGATCGTTCGATTCCTCTTAGAGATCATAGATCGTCGTGTAATTAATCCAGATGTCTTCTGTTTATACATACTTGTATATTAATTAAGCAACAACTAACTATTTTTACATAATCGTCGATTTGTCTTTATTGTCGTTGACATATGATAATTGTCGAGTTGGACGCGTTATACGAGATACAAATAGCTCGAAAGTATAATCACGAGTGTTTCCTTGTTAAACATATACGTTTCCAAATCAATCATCGTTGTTTTCACGAACTCGTGTTGGAAACGAGCGATGTTTCTTCTAATCTAAAAGTAAAAAAAAAAAAAGAAATACAAAAAGAAGAAGAACATAATGTTCGATATTAATCAGAGAGTGGCGTTATACGAAACCCAAACTTTTTTAAACGGTAGACTCATCGAACGACGTGTCGAGAAAAGGCGAGACGATCGAAGGAGGATCCGCGATCTTTCGACGTGCCGTAGCAGCATCGGAGGTAGGCACGATTTTCGAATGCCGCCTTAATGCGTTCGACACTTGCACAACACACGCGCGAAAATAGCCGCGGGAGAGGGGCTGACACGACGGCAAAGGATGAAGAAAAAAGAACGAGAGAGAGAGGAAGAGAGGGGGAGAGAGAGAGAGAGAGAGAGAAAGAGAGAGAGAGAAAGCAAAGAAAAGCGTGTCTTAGTAGCGAAGAAGAAAGAAAAGATAGCAAAAGTTCGACTCACCTATATGATAATAATCTGTTTTCTTTTTTTTTCTTTTTTTTCCTTTAAAGCACTCACTTTGATGCACTTTTCTTTTTCAAATTTTATCAACTTCCTTTTTTCCTTCCTTTCGTTCGAAGGATTAAGAAATTTCTTTTGCGTTTCGTTACTCGAAGAATCGTTTCTCAAGGAAAGTAAGAAAAATGGTGATAGATGAGTATGGAGAGAAAGAAAGAGAGGAAAGGGAGAGAGAGAAAGAGAAAGAGAAAAAGATCACTCTACGGACGATCGATCGGATTTATCGTTCGGCGCTTTGCGCTCGGAATCCCCGAATAAATTCACCGAGGTGGTAAGGAAGCCAGCCGGCGGCTATCTCGAGACTGCTACCAATGCCAGTGCGGCAAGGCGTCGTGACGCCCTCCACGCTTCTCTGCTACCTCTTCTTCTTCTTCTTCTTCTTCCTCTTCTTCTTCTTCTTCTTCTTCTTCTTCTTCTTCTTCTTCTTCTTCTTCCTATTCGTCTTCTTCTATCTCAGCTTCGTCGTCGTCCTCTTCAACATTGCAGCTTTTGTCGTCGTCGAATCGGCTCTTCTTCGACTCTCTCTTTCTCTTTCTCTCTATCTTCAAACCGTCTCCCTCAAAGTCTTCCAAGGATTCTCTCGATTCTCATCGTTTTCCTCTTTTCAACGATCGAACGAATTTCCAACTCGAATATATTATATTTACGATCTAATATAGTATATCGAATGTAACTTGAAACAGCTTGGTCGTTAGCCATTTGATTAATGCGTATCTAGGAATAACCATTTTCGTAACAAACTTACAAGAGAACGTTTCACTTTGTGCAACGTACAAGATGTCAATGTGAAAACAATTTGTAACAATGACACCTCTTTAAATAATCTTTCGATGAAGGTAATTAATTTTACAGAGATCGTTCCTGAGGGATGCATAATCGAACGAAACGTTATGGTTATTTGACCGAACAGTAAAGACGCTTCGGTTGTACCTTAGCTGGTTCTAATAATAATCGATGCTCCCGTGTCTCCAGGGATTTCACTTCGACGCTGCACCGATACATACGTTGTATTTCGCTATGCCTTCTCCCGAGCCATAATTTCTCTCCGGTACTGACCATCCGTGACTTCTCCTTTTTCAAGCGTGTAGCCGAGTTTCACCAGGCGCCAATGGTACTTCGACGGATCGTCTTCTCGGAGAATCTATTTGTGTGCAGATTCAATTTTAATACATACATACGTACATATATAATCTATAAGGAGAACATTTCCTTCGACTTCTCTTCCTCCGTATAGATATACACATTCCTAAATCTTATTCATCTACGATTTAGGATCACTTTACGAGTGACTATGTATATAATACAAAATCAAATCGACTCTCTTGCAAAAATAATTTCTGCGTGTCTATGTATCTATGCAGTACATATTTCAACGTTAGAAATTGATCTAACATCTTAGGAATCAACAAATTTCGCGATGCATTCGAATGCGTCTGTCAAATCGACTGAACGTGAATGACGCTTTGTTTATCACCGTCTACCATAAGTTTCAAGATTGCTTGGTTAAGCCGGAATTTCGTTGGTTGAAATGTTTGTACATTCAATTAAGTTAATTGCATAAAAATTAATTAATGAAGTAAACGAAGCGAAGATAATAATTAAGATGACGGATGATAATCCATTTGTTCGCGAGAACGTCGAACTCGCTTTTCCTTAGAACTAGTAAATATATAGCTTGAGACACAACAGTGGTAGTCGCATTAGCGAGGGTGGCTTAATGCATCTCTTTCACCTCTACCCGTTGACTGTACGGCTAATTGTAAGTACGATAGCTCGGTGTATGACATTTATACGTAATATTCGACTAATTGAGGCCGACGCGTGTACTTGGCATTGGCCCAAGTCGCCTTTGATCGTACATAGTGGATCGGTCGGTAGACTCTACGAACGAGCTGTATATATAAGTACACATGTACGGTTTGTGCGACGAAATTAAGCGTCCTATCCTCACTTCTTCTTCTTCTTCTTCTTCTTCTTCTTCTTTCTTCTTCTTCTTCTTCCCTTCTTCTTCTTTCTCTTCTTCTTCTTCTACTCCTATGATTCCTGACGTTCGGACACTTTCCCTCGAAAGAATGTTTACTCGCCGAAATGGCCTTTGTCCGTGCTAACAAATTCTAATTTGTTTCCTATCAGACACCATTTTTGATAGAAGCTAGAAAATAAAAGCATAACGTTAACCTTCTATCGTATAGATCGTGACGTTCTGTCATATGGAAACGATATAGGAAACGACAAAACGCCGTCGTTTTTCAGTTTTGAATCAATGGCCACGAAACCGATGATACGATTTGTCAACCTCTCGGAGGAATGCAGCCAAGTTTGCTCAGGTAATCGCACCTGTCAATTAATTTATTCGTGGTTAAGTTTGTAAATAATATCAGTTAACAAAAAAACGCAGATTTGTCACGATGATCGCACTACTAGTTAACGTGACTTGCATCCGGGACGATCTTAAAAATAGCAGAAACGTTCGATCGAGGGAAGCCAATCTGATCGTTCGAAATTCGAGAAGAGAGAACTCGCAAGGGAACACGGATTTGAAAATGGAAAGAGCTAAGATCAGAGAGACTCGAGATCAAAATCAACACGAAGAGGATTATGCGGATAAACTTATGAACCCCAATGAGATAGTCTTCGACTCGCAACCGAGTCATATGAGCAGATTGGCGCAGAAATTTGCTAACGACGCTCTTAAGTCTTTCAAGATGCGAGAAACCATAAATAAACTCGTGAATATCAACTCTTCTCGGAACAATGCGGATACTTATTCGCTACTTTCCGTAGAAGAAAACTTCGCACGGAAATCTAATCTAAAACCGAATCATCCGAAATCTTCGAAGCATAAAGGCAGAAAGAAAAAAAAACGGAGGAGGCATAGACGTCGACGTAAACGACTGAAACATCGAGAGCCTCGGTGGTCCAAGAAGGCATCCGCTAAGGTAGGTAAGACTCCATTACACTCTTTATTATCGTGCAAAGTTCATTATCGATACTTCTACGTAAATCTCATAATACAATATTCTGAAAACTTAAGAGTTTATTTATTCAGGCAGATTACGACTCCAAAAGAACAAAGACTCTGGTAAAAGGGACATCATTTAAAGGAAAAAAATCTAATATTCATTCTAAAAATAAAACTAAAAAGGCATTACACCAAGAAGTATCTGATGACGGTAAATTCGCAATTGATAATGTAACAGTCATTATGGATGTAGAGGACTACATCGATCTGACTGAAACATCAATTTTAAATACCGCGATAACTACAATTACAGATGCAATTACGAAAACAAATAATAAGACCGAACGAGACAACGAAAAGCGAAGTATGATAGATCGATTGATGAGAACGACTACGAAGGATCCATTGAAGAAAAATTCCGGCGATCAAGGAGCAGAATATGCCGAATATTACAACGATATCGACGAATTCGAAGGGGAAATAGAGAAACGTCCTCGTGCCAGATCCGTTCGTCAAAGTTATACCATATCTTCTCCATATAATGACAATCCAATGTACTTTCAGCCGGAACAATTATCCTCGAACAGGAGACTTCAAAAGATCAGATCTAATCGAAATTTGAATGACAATTTCTATACGTACAATGAAAATTTTCAGGAATATCAAACTGAAAAGGATCCAAAAATGGATCAAGAAAACTTCGATACCAATTCACTAATTCTAAAATCAAGTGGAGATCAATACACTTTACCATTAGATACAGATGAGCAAAACATGTATAATAATTATGGATTTAATTTAGGAATATTGCAACCAGAACAAGAACAAAACTATCCAAATAATTATGGTTCATCGCTGCAAAAAAGCGATGAAAAATATCTTTATCCCTTAAACGATAATACCCAAGAAGATCTAATGAACGATCACTTTCAATTACATTCCGAAGAAATTCCTACACCTCAAATTAATAACAATGAAGAAAATACGCTTGAAATAAAGAATCCTACAGACATCTATTCGGAACCATACGAAAAAACTTTTGTTTTACCTTCAGAAAAACAACAATTACATTATATTCCAATATACAAAAACAAGGATCAAAGAAATCATTTATATCTCGTGAATCCTTCCCAAATTCAAACTGGAATATATAATCAAAATAGTGTGGATACGACAATGGATATAAACAACAACTTGTACAACCCTGTTGTTGATATTTTGCCTAAGAAGAATGTTCAACCTGTAGAAAGATTTTTGACTCCTGTTTATCTCGATCGCGAGGAAAAGTGGAATAAGAAAAATGAATCTAAGGATGCGATGACCTTGAACCAGCAAATGACTAGACGTGGACTTCAAAAGGGAGTTAAGAACATGAAGAATAAATCGAACGTTCATAAACAGTCGCTAATTGCAAAAAAAAAGGGGGAATCAAAAAAAGAATTTATAGAACGTAAAAACGGTATTAGAAATCGGAATTCCGTAGAGGAGGACGTTGCAAATAGGCACCACGTTAATATTGCTGTTGCTGTTAACGAAACGAAAGAAGTTGCTGATCAGATACTCAATAGAATTGTCGATGAATTAGAAGAAATTAAGATGGATCATACGACAGATAAAAATAATGAAGGTGTGTGTGTGTGTGTGTGTGTGTGTGTGTACGCAGTGAGTGTTTGAAAAGTAATTTCACAAAATTTAGTACGTTCAAATTGAAAATGTTCTTTCTAGGTTTACCCTGCAAACTGACGGGATCATGGGTGACGAACAAGGCTGGAGTGAGATTAGATATGAAAGTTTTAAATAAAAGTATAATAGTCACGTTGGCAAATCTCATACCTCAACCTTTGCATGAAGGACTTCTGAACACAACGTGGAACGTAACAGGCCATGCTCCATTCAGACATGGCGCACCGTTTTCCTTGCTCGCTTATGACAATCATACTAAAACTTTAGCAATTTTCGTTGGCAAGTAATCGTAGAGAAAATTCTTTCTAATAAATGGTTTCTTAATATTCATTTATTAACGATTAGTTGACCATAGGTTCTTGCAAAGTATGTCAAGGAATTGATACGATCCAAGGTGTTTGGTCGGTTGCACATGAGCCAAGAGACTGTCGAAATTTTCAAATGGCTATTGGAATATTTAATGATATATTCCGAAGAACTAAACTTCTGTCAGCGATAAAGGAAAAAAAGAAGGTTATTCTTCAGAATATAATGGGAAATAACACTAACACAACTTCAAACAACGTTTTTCCAAAAAATGAAAACGAAAAGAGTTAACTATTCATAAAAATACGATTATTCGTATATATTATTATATCAAAAAATATATTGTAAAGATTTGTAATAAATTGTTTATTAGGAAAAGAATATGGATCATTTTCTATATTTTCTCCAAACATTTTTGCTTTCACATATTACTGCTGAGACATTCGCGTATGGCATCGAGACCCTGCACGTATATCTGTAAAAAATATTGTATACAAGATATAAATATGTTTGAAATAATTATAAACTTATTAATAGTCATAGCTTATTACTGGATCGTCAAATTAATTTATATAATTTGAAATAATGTATCGCCCAAATATTAACGTATGACATTGAGACTTAGCACGCATATCTGTAAAAAATACTTCATATAGGATACAAATATGTTCGCAATAATTGTAAACTGATTAGTAGTTGCAGCTTATCATCGGATCGTCCAATTAATTTTCCAAATAATGATCTAATTAAAAGACCTAATTAAACGTGACAATAAATAAGAAAATAACGCTTAGACGAAGCGTATGAATTCTACGTGCGATGAACACTCATCCCTGGGTTGTGAAAGACTGCGCAGTAGTGTTACCAAGCGTCGAGATACCACCGTTAAGTCGAAGCGTAATGGTGGGGGTAACTGTCGAGAAGAGCTTTACGCGCTCATTACTACTTATATATATATATATAAAACTATACTAAAAATATTCAAATATACAAATTATATACAAATATTTGTTTATAATGCAATATTAATGAATTTACCGTTAATAAACCTATTTGTTCAGTTTGCATTTGGTTTATAATTGGTACTGTTATGCTTTGATCATTGTCATCCAGAGCATATTCTCTTATGTTAAAGTATGCGTACCTAAGTTGAGACATAATATTGTAATTAATTGAAATTATTTATGATCTTCCTATTGTTTTTATCATTTTACCCGATTTCTACACAATCCTTAATATCTGTTTCTGCAGGAAGTGGTTCGCTCACTAAAATAAATTTGATGTTTGGATTGATAGACTGATGTAACATTGCTCGCAACGTGTTTCTCTCAATGGAATGATATTCCTCGTCTATCGAAAATACTGTAAGACATATGAAATATTATTTCGTTTCTTTATATATACACTCGTCGGTTCTATGGCATTACCTTTTCTGAAATTATAAATCAATGGTTCTGTGTATGTCTTTGGTTTTGGTATTGATTCCGTTTCCATATCAGCACCACGATAACCAAGAAAAGAATACTCCACATAAAGCAAATGAACATCATCGTCGAGCATGACTGAACTATTTTCAAATAGATTTATTTTAACGATCTGGATTATAATTGTATCCTTTTCCAATGGCTGCAATTTGATTATTCAATGAAATTATTCTACGTTTCCTTTTTAACAAAAAACTATATTTATTAATAATTAAATTTTAATGAAAATTCATTACGTATAATATATATGAATATGTTCAGAGTTGCGTATGTATCTACATAATTTATCTTTTTTTTTTTGCTTTTGTTTGCTCTGTTAAGAATAATCAACGAAGTAACTTCGTACATATTTTTTCGAAGGATTGTTCTTGTTATGCTCATCATCGGCAGCATTTCATGATTCTGCAAGTAGTTAAATCTAGTGCAAAGTTTCAAGGAGAAGCTCTGTATATAAGAAACATACAAGCTATTTTTAATTACTATAAATTTGGGAATAAGCGGAGGTACTCTTTCCCTTATATTGTTTCCAATTGTTTTCTCCAAACACTTCTAATATGTCAAGATCCGTGCTATGTAATTCTATATCATCGTGCGGATTCTGAACACGTTCAAAATTCTTATAAATATATTCGACGATAACTCTTCACAAGGATATATTTTGCAAATATAAATCTTACATGGGAAATAAATGAATTAAACTCGTCCATATTCGTTTTCTCTTCTTGAGTGATATTATTATCCTGTTCTTCTTTATTTGTCGGAGTTGCCCACCTTGCACTGGATATCAAAACGTTTTATTATTTTATTTTATTAAAAACTATTGAACGTTGATTCGATAGAAGCAATTTTAAAATAATCTTTACATTTCGTCAGATTGTTTGGACAATAACGTTATATCGCTGTCAGATGATTCATTGTTGGCATCGTTATGGGTAACCAATATATCATGGGTGGAGCTATAGGAGGGTCTTTTAATTTCTTCATGTTTATTTTTTTCGTTAATATCTGATATTACATTTGCATGTGTACCTATACGTATACCGATCGTATTAATTCAATTAATTGATACATAATTATATTCGAATTTTTGAAACCTACTTTCAGAGTCATCAACGGCATCTTCATATTCTTTATTTGATTCCTCCAATGGAGTCGTATCCTCTCGAAAAGTAGTTTTTCGAATCGATTGTTGATCCTGTTCCATTCGTGGAAGCAAACCTCGCTGCCTTTTGAATAAATCGACTTGCTCGACATCGCAACTCAATCTCACCCATAAGGATAATTGTCCGAAATTCATACCAAGTGTACAAGATATAACGCTGTTCATAGGCGCGATATAATGTAACTTATTTTGAGGATAATCAAGTATATCCTTGATACATAATTTTGCTTTAGCGACAGCGTAAGTCGTTGTATTCTGTTCAACGACGTTCGCCTGAAAGATGACATATTCTGACAGAGCATAATTGAAGAACGTGGATAGATCCGGTATATGATAAACGAAGGACGAATTGAAGTTTAACTTTGGGTATTTCAATGTTGGCGTACAAACTGTCTCTTGGCCCCAAATGTTCCAACTGATGAATAAGGACACGTTGGAAAGATTCTCTTCTTGAAAAAGAACTGTCGCTGCCTGTAACGATATATATATATATATATATATATATATATATATATATATATACACACGTATATATAAAGATAAAAAACTATAATCGAGATGTTTCCAACACTTTCCTAATTTTTTACTAACAGATGTAGCAAGCTGCAGGGAGAGAACATGAATTTCCACAAGACCTTGACCATTTGTAATCAATAAAGGCGTTGAATTCGTCGAATATGGTGGTAGATCTATACATTCGTTTGGACACTTAAGACTGCAGCGTGACTCTTCGTCGTTTTCCGCTAACGGCTTTATCTGATCCTCCATTCGACATGTATGCGGTGACTTCATTGCTCCCATGCCTCGTAAATGACTCATGTTATTCACCTTTTAAACGGATTAATGATAAATAAATCATTTCGATCATCTTATCGTCACATTTTTTTCTTACAGGAATTTTGTTCGTATTCTTCAAATAACATTTGTCTAAAAGCTCTTTACATCTTTCCAAATGTTCCGTATAATTCTGTAAGTTCTGATTGTTATCGAAAGCTTTGCTTTTTTGCTCCAACAGATTCATTTTCCAGGATTCGAAAGGATTCATAGCGTCATAACTAAAAAGTTAGCATGTACATTGTCGATTAATTAATATCTTATCGAGCTAAAATAAATAAATTTACCATTTCGCATGAGCTGCGTCGGCGGCTTTTTTCGCAAATTGATCATCATTTCTATTTATCAGCGACGAAGGCAAATTTTTTAAATCCTGATTTTTTACATCGCCACTATATTTCTCATAAAATTGCTTCTTATAATTGGTGCAACAAAAATAACCACAATCTGATTCTGCGTGACATTTTTTCGAATCGGTGCAACTACATTCGCCGGTTTCTGTGAATTTTGTCACCTGATTTTGACTACTATATAATTTGTCTTGATTAACTAAACAAGATCTTTTCATGCTACAACTTCTCGGATTTTGGAATTCGGTTTCTGTGGATCTCATCATCTGATTTTGATTACTACTATTTTGCAATTTATCTTGATTAACGGAACAAGATTCTCTCGTGTTACAACTTTTCGTATTTTGTGAAAATTGATCATAGCTATCTTCGTATTGTGAATTTTTGTTGATCAGACGTGTGCTTGATTGTATTCCTATATTAATCTGCCGATTGATCTCATCATTGTTGTTAATATCCGTTTGCATATCTTTTACGAGTTGCTTTTCATAGCGTAATGGCGGATTTCGATAAGCAGTTTGTTCTTCCATGGGGATTAAATTCTTTGGCGGGGAGTATTCTTTACGAAGAACATCGACGAGTGTTGCGAATAAATTTTTTAAATCTCTCGTTTGCGCATGATCTGCCACATCTGCATCTCTGTAATATAATCTGGTGATAATTTACAACAACAAATGTTGCTTTGTAATCGTTTTGGTAATTGCCGATGAACGTCGCAATTATATTCATGATATATTTAAGGCATAGGAAATACAGGATCGTGATCGAGATATTTTATTTATAAGAAAGTACCACGATGAAACCGTAATTATATTAAAAAGCGACAAATTTGCATTCCAATATCTATTATACAAAATTCAATAATTTGAAATATAATAAATATAACGCAAGACAAACATTTTTCTAAGATTCTGACAGTCTCTCTCTATATTCTTCCTATCTACCTAAATGGAAGCGCCAAAATTGTTGTTAGAATATATGTAAAAGACAATGAAGGCACTAACCGACTGGAGAATCAATTGTGTGTGTGTGTGTGTGTGTGTGTGTCTGTGTCGTATTATTTTACCTCGATTAGAACAACAAGGCACCGCGACTTGATAGGCCCTGATATATTCCGTTTACGTTAATATAATCAAGCCTTTTATTCATTAAAATAGTTCGTAAGGAGCCTAACTGATTGATCTAAGAGTCTAGAGTCAGTCAAAAATGGCTATCTACTAATATATCTATCTTTCCACTCTTGACCATTTATAAAGGTATTCGTCGACAGCGTGGCAATTTTTTGTCAGCAGTTAGAATCACCAAAGAGCAGCTTTTCGAGGTTGACCACTTGCCTGTGTCTTTGGCTAAAGTCTTGCATGGCTTCGACTACAGGAGAATCATCCGATTGTCCGATTCTTCCTCCTTTCAATGGCATACTGATCTGCACTTGCTCCAATAATTTCAGCATCTTTTCGCGTGACAAAGGATTCTTTTCTTGATTAATCTCCTGATGTTTTACAACTGTATGTTCCCGTGCCGACGATGGTTGATCCGAAGAAGTCATTATTGAAGTACCTTCTTTTGTGTTGATAGAAATTGAACAAGGTTCAAAGTCCGTTTGTACGCACT